>NC_045157.1:27160585-27228085 GCF_900700415.2 Clupea harengus
GAGACAATTAGCAAACAGAGGTGACACGGTAAACAGGTGCACCCATTATTCCAGGAGCTGCTGGCGATATATCCCCATCCAAGAGACTGATGGGGGATCATGTGACAGGAGGGCTGAATTATCTGTCTGCATCAGGGCTCGACTGATTGGGTCTGCCTGTCTGTACTCCCCAACATCTTAAAAACAGACAGACAGAGACAGAGGGAGAGAGAGAGAGAGAGAGAGAGAGAGAGAGAGAGAGAGAGAGAGAGAATAGAAGGGATGCTCTCTCCAGAAGAGAGGATGGTTTTGTACTTTGTTTTCCCATTTCATTCCTTTTCATTTCTGTCTGTGTTTTCTTTCTTTCGTTCTTTCTTTGTCTTTGTTTCTGTCCTCTATCCCCCCCTTTCTTTCAAGTGAATAATTATTAACACATTTTCTGTTGGACTGCAGCTACCACCACTTAATTCATAATAGGCCACAGTCCTATGTGCCAGGTCAAGCCAGTTTGTGGAAATTGATTGCTTGTAAAGTGCTAATCAATGAAAACCTTTTCTCTGGAAGCAGGGAAATGCTATAACATTTTATTAAGAATAGAGAGGAGCTCAAGCAGGGGCCAGGCTCCATGTGACAGCTGTCAGGCAGTGCCTGCCAAAGCGAGAGGTCAAACCTGTAGACAGGAGGCTTCATTTGAGGAATCTCCGAGGCTTTATTCGAAGGTTATCCCCACAGGTACTCTTCACATTTTCCCTGTGCCGCACCCCGCATCGACTGGGCGCCATTCTCCTCCTGCTACTCGCAAAGGCAATACTTTCTTTGAGTCGGGGTTCAGTAATCTAATACTTTTTTGGAGATGAAAATGACACATTGTTTCGTGGCATGGCCAGAAAAGGGGCGAAGGGTGATCAAAGATGTGTCTGGCACAGCAGAGAAAAGAGGGTTAGAAGCTAGTTTGTGAACACTTTTGGGATGAGATGTGTTTTAGTCTTCCTAGATTAATCATAGACATTACATTAACATAAACAATTGAAATGCTTGGAACATCACAAAATGGATGAGCATGAAAATAATGTAAAGGCTTTCTGAACCTCCTAAACCCTCTTTAGTCCATAGAACTTTGCCCCAGTTGATTTTAAAATGTGGTTATTTTTTGAGGCATAGATATTCTACACACACAAAAAAAAAATAAACACACAATTAGCATACTTAGCCACAAAAACAGGGTGTTATTTTTTATTTAAAAACAAAAAAAAAACTCTTATACTATAGGCACTAATGAAGTCACTTCATCTTGTTCCATTGTTTAAATCCCCTAATGATTGACATCTTATTGGCACTGTCTGCCTGTTACAGTTTAGGCAGCATTAGTTGGAGTGGCAGCAGTCTTGGTAGGAGTTAATGATAATAATTATTTAGCATTTTTTATTGCAGGATAATTATTTAAGAGGTTCATGTAGTCATCAGTGTAATCAGTAAAGAGCGATTACAGAGAATCCACAGGCACAGATGGTTTCTGTTGTGTTATTGTGTTATTTATTTTTTCACATTAAAGTAGTACACTTTATATCAGCCCCTCCAAGAGGACAATCGGAAGGGCAAATGACAAAATTACAATCGCATTCTCAGAAAAAGAGAAAAAAAAAAAAACATAATTAGGACTTTTTTTTGTTTCGGGTGCTAAACCTGCTTAATCAATTGAACCTACTTAATTGTTCATTTAAAAAAAACAAAAAAAAACAAAGCCCACTTCAACAAACTGACCCTTTGACTTTGTCCATTAGCGTAGAATGTGTTGCCTTGGTTGTTCGCACGCAACGGAAACAATAAGGTCAGCGGTTTTGTCATTTTGTTCTTTCTGGATGTGCCTAAGCGTCCCCTGGTTGGTCGTCCAGCATGGCGGTTATCTACAACCTTTTTTTTTTTTTAATCATTACCGTTTTTTTATTGTACACAACCAGCGAGCAAGAAAAAGGCTCTCGCTTTCCAGGGTCGGAGCGATCGGAACACGGAGGCTGTTGCCCTACATTCCTGACTAATTGTATAATTGGAAAAAGCGCTCCAAATGAGCGGCCCCCTTTCGCGAGGCTGATCTTCCCAGCACTTCCCCCCTTCAAAGCAAATCACAAAAGAGCATTTTGGGAATAATAATAATTTCAAAAAGCGTCCATTATTAATCCTGAGTTCTCCTACCCAACCGCTGCCATCGCCAAGAACATGCCGATTCTGTGGATAGGCCTCGGAGCGGATTCAGCCCACTCATACTTCCATATCGAATCAATGGTAGTAGTTTTCCTGTGGTCTTTTGCCTCCAGGATTCTAAAGCCTGTCCTGCAAGGAAAAGTCACTTTTGGGAAGAACTTTTGAAATTGTTGCTTCTCTGTCACATTAACTGATGATCTACCTGTGAGCTGTCTTTGCGTTCATATTTTACAGTTACGGCCGTGCTCATGGTCGAATTGGATTTCTGAGATTTATGGTCCTGTGCACGCTCCTTTCTTCATTTCCATGGATACAGAGGGTTGCCAGGATGATTTCTGAGGTCGACGGCTCTAACGGGATTCCAAAGTGCAGTTAAAACGAATCCGTTAATTAACCCTATTGATCAGTCAAAAAATAGAGGCAAATGCGATTTGCATACACAGAGCATGATCAATGCATTAACTGATTTTTCTTTTTTTCAAAATCAGATTTCCTCCCTTTTCAAAGTGAGACAGAGAGTTCAGCCTAATGCGGATCGATCTGGAGTTGTGCCGACAAGAATACAAAGCATTTTATTATGCACCAAAGGGTGAAACATGTGAGGAACCATTTGATTCGGAAGTTCAATACTGTACTTTTTATATGTCACTTGTGCTCCTCTCAAAGTTCCCCTCATACCATGTCTGTCTCTGGTTGCTTTATATGTTTTTAAAAATGACAAAAACAACAGTATAAACTAAAGAACAATACTTAATCCTCCATTTCCCTGTGTGAACATCATTCCTGGCGATTAAATAATGGTCTAATTGTTAGCTAAATGGAACAAGTATTATTAATAAGGTGATATTTCTTGAGGCGAAAGGAAATCTGTTCCTTTTTTTCCTGACTGAGGCACAAACAACAACAAGAAAAACAACAGCAACTGAAAAGAGGGAGGAGAGACTGAGAGTGAGAGAGAAAGAGAGAAGAAAAAAAAACAACAAAGGTGTTTAAAAAAGCAATATGCTGCTTTTTCTCAAGAGCGCCTTATTATAACATATTGATTTATAAGGCTTTAAACGTGATCCACCAGTCAAGGGCAGATGAAAAGGGGGGAGAAAACGAGGTGAGGGAGAGAGAGAGAGGGCGAGAGAGAAAGATGAGGCGGAGAGAGATGGCTATACTGGGACTCAGTGGCAACCACTGGGTGCTGGAGAAAGCCCTGTTCTGAATAGTTTTGGAACACAAAAGGGTAATTGTTTTAGCCCAGATGTTGCTTTCGCACAACAAGCAGGATACAATGTTCCTACTGAGCTGATGAGCCCAATCAGTGAAATGATTAAAAATTGATTTTGTCCCTGTAATTACAGTATGTAAACTACTTAGCCAGGATTGCAAAGGAAGTGATTTTCTAATTACGTATATACTCTGGTGTCTAATGATTGGTTTTTTGAAGTAATGAAGAGAGGGTCCTAACGACTCCTCTGTGTTCTGTTGTTTAAGGGGGGGGGGGGGGGGGGGAGGAGGAAGAGAGAGCGAGAGAGATGGAGAGAGAACAAAAAGAAGAAAGAGAGAGAGAATGAGTGTTTGAGAGAAAGAGAGAGACCATCGTTAGGGCAGAGGCAGCTTGGAGACAAAGAGCAGAAATTGAATTTTGGCCACTGTAAAAGGCACACGGATTCTGTTTGTTAACATGCGATCTGGACGCTAATGGTGGCCGTGACTTGCGTGGGGTCACCGGTCTGACAATCTGGACCCTTCAATTAAGTCCCCCAGGGATCATGATTACCTCCAGCACACACACACACACACACACACACACACACACACACACACACACACACACACACACACACACACACACACACACACACACACACACACACACACACACACACACACACACACACACACACACACACACACTCACACACTCACAAATATGTGGGTACATGCAAAAGACAGGGAGAAAAGGTTTTTAGTAATGTTAACTTTTGTTACTGAGGACTAAGCTCATTGTCTATGTGCATTCAACACCTAATCCATTTGTCTCACCTCAAAATGTGAGAGCTATGTATAACCAGTCACAATGCACGTGTGAGCTATGTGGAGATGGGATAACAGGTAGATTGGGAGTGCAGTCCTTTCTGGATAAAGGGGAAGTGTTCCTCCGTTTCTGCCCTCAATCCCTTATTTTATTTCATTTGATTATATTTTGAAAAAATCTGGACAGCGTCATCACTTGAACTCGGCTGTGAACTTGTAGCGCACACAGGCTTTAGGAGTGATACAAAGGCAGTTTGTAATGTGTGTCATTCTCTCTAAAAATAGGGAGTCGAGTGAAATCTCCGGGGTGCTGACAGTAGGGCAGGGAGGTGGAGGGAGGGATCCCAGAGTGATCCAGAGAGTGCAGTAAAGAGTGGCATCCACGAGGCCTGTTTAGAGAAAAGAAATGGCCATCCTGCCCTAACATCGGACAGCAACAGATTAGAGTAATCTGATAACGAAGGGGGCATTCTCTGCGGCGAACAGGACGGAAAAAAGAAAGCAAACAAACTCAAATTCCCCACAATCGGAAGCGACACTCACGCAGCTCGGTATTGTGGGAGGATTCTGGAGGAGGGGTGGGGGACGGGAGGGTAGGATAGGGGGGGGTTGGCGCTGGGTGAGGTTGTGGCGGGGGCGGGTGGGCGGGTGGGTGTGTGTGACACAAATCCAGATCCATTACGACTGAGGAGAACTTAAGGAAGACAGAGAAGAGAGTGAAAGACAAAGAGAGAAAGACACAGGGAGAGAGAGAGAGAGAGAAGGAGAAGGAGCTTGTCAGAAAAGCCAAAAAAAAAGTCACTCAAGCTTTGAAAGGCTGCCAGCATCAAACTGTACTTTTCAGACATAGTTGATTGGGAGAGAAGCTGATAGCGCAGCATAGCCTATCCCTTTTAATAATTCATTTAGTTAGGCTATGATCTATCATTTTGTACCTTTTGACATGCGATATTGAAATTTAATATTGCATCAATACAAATGATGTATTGCCAGTCAGCGCGGGGGAAGTGGATGGCAAAGAGATCTTTGGATGTCTTACAGTTTTCTCCCTCTCTCTTTTCAAAGACACATTGTGCTCCAGCACAAAGCGGATTGGGAGGCATCCTTGTCTTTCATGGTTTGGAGATGTATGTTTTTCTTTTTTTCTTCAAATGACATTTTAACATTCTGGAAGAAGTCCTCTCTTCCATAACCAAAGACACTGAATCAGTATGTGTGAGTCTGTGTGTGTGAGGTAAGGGAAAATGGAAGTACCATGACAGTGATGTTTAGGGGTGTTTAAAGGGGATATGTCACAGCTAGCTTTTATATAATATTTAGGCTGGAAATCCCGGGAAAAGTAAAAAAGTCTGTCTTGTTTTGTAAAACGCTATCAGTATCAAACCATGAATATTATCACTGGACAGATTTCAAATTCTTTGAATTTATGACACATTGACGTGGCCATCAAACGCAGTTTGTTCTTCCCAGTTCGGTTTTCTTCAGTATACATCTGCTGTGCTACATTCAGAAACCTCCTGGCTTCCTTTATAAGCTCACTGACGATGCCTTGTTCATTTTTAAATGTCTTCCTCTGTCTAATCGTGCACCGTCCACATATTTGGGGACATGCCGTATTTTTGGGGCTTTGAATCCAATCTTGCCAGAAAATCTTTGTCTGTATGAGCTGTGAATTCTGACACTCCGTGGCCTCATGCTGTACGCTGGTGTTAATGATTTCCTATGTGTGTGATTTCGACGTCGCTCCTCTCAGAGACAAACCTGTGAGTGTCATTAACACGGTGTTTGTCCCAGTGGTCTACGGATGTCAATGACTAGCATGAAGGAGGAAGGGAGGGAGGGAGGGGGAAGTCCCTTGGGCATTGCCCTGTGTCTTCATAACACACGGGTGAAGATGTTCTCTGAAGCTCTCAAGAACCCTACCTCGAACTTATTTGCGAGCCATGGTGAATGTTCCCTTCTTATCCGCTTGCTTTCTGGGTTTTGACTGCGAACACCGGTCCAACCCAGCAGCCTTGTGTTTGTAGCACAGGTGCTAGAGTGCTCCGGCCATGGTCAGTTGATAACCAGCGTCAGTCTTTATTAGTGGACCAGTTGGGGGGGGGCCCTGCCCTGCCCTGGCCTGTAGGGGAGCCTGCCTTGACGTCTTGGTGGGTGGGTGCATCTGTGTCTGATGAGTGGTATCCATCATCTCTTTTCACCATGCCACACGTGGCAGGATAGATCCCTGATGCCCAGCTATTAGGCAGCGCTCAGGGTGGGGAAAGGGGGGGTTACGTTGTAGTTGAAGGGTGGAAAGTGGAACGCACAGCTCCTGGCACGTGTCTGTCAACGTGTGTGTGTTGATGTGGCTGTATTTCTCGAGAAATGGGGGGGGGGGGGGGTTCGTTTTTTGGAGCACTTCATATTTCACTGTTCGACCGGAGGGAACAAATGAAGATTGATTCGGGAGAAATGACTGAAATGCATCGCATACATAACCATGCATTATCGTTTATTCACATGTGACACATATGCACACATATATGCATATGCGTAATCAAACATCCAAACATATTTGTGCGAGGGCTCACATATTATTAAAGCCATGCAATGTAATTGCGTTTGATCTGGCATAAGCACAAAATTCAGTCCATCTCCCATGTGAAGATGGCAGCCGTGATGGACGAGCACATTAGCGGCAGGGACAACATTAGATTTGCTCAAAATTATTGATCTTTTGTTTGCGAGCCAAGTCGACAATAAATAACCGAATAAGAGAGACGTGACTCATTATCGCCGTGCCAACTGACAGACCTCTATCAAAACAACTCTCCTGCCTCGGCCTCCGCCCCTCAGCCATCCTCCCCAGCCAATCAGGATGCAATTTTATCTCCTTTTAATTCCTGCACTTTCATAGCCAACCCACCCCCCACCCCTCCTCTTTTTTGAACTGAAGGCCCCTCTGTCACTATCTGATTCCCTTAAAATTTTAATCCCGCTCCGATAACCTGTATTATTCCATATTTTACATCCACGCACTGGGAAGCTCTCTGTTTTATTCCCACCTTCTTAGTGGAAAAAATCCTTTTATCACACAATGGGTAATTTATATCCATTACCAACGTTTTCAATCCTTTTCGGAGCTGCTGTCAGTGCCTTTGGCACCCTCATGATTAATGTGATCTAATAATAGTGTGCCATTATATTTCCTTTAGTAAAACATGTACCAACATCCTATTCAGCTCCACCAAATTCATAGCCTCTTAGAAGGTTTCTCCTTTTTGCAGCTGAAAGACAAGATTGCTATTTTCTCTCAGGAGGTGATTGTTGAGGAGTATCCAAAAGCGTTGGGGTATTTTGCATCGAGAGAGGTTTTTTTTTGTTTTGTTTTGTTTGTGTGTCTGTTTGTAATTCTGTTTGTGTTTATGTGTAGGTTGTGGGTATCTGAGTCACTGTCTGAAGGTTAATCTGAACAGATATTTTTTTGTCTTATTCCTGTTTTGCCTTGCGGAACCAGAAGGCATTCGTATTTTCTATAATGAATATATATTTTAGGGTGAAAACATATTTTCAGAAAAATAGTTCATAAAACCTTTATCTTTTAATATGGAAGCCCTGAGCCACGTGTGATAAAAAACAAAGAAAATCCTTATTATGAGAAGACATTAAGTCGCTATTTCAAGATAGTATCTTGTTATTTTAGGAAAGTATCTCGATATTTCAAGATATTAAGTCGTAATTTCAAGATAATATCTCAAAATAACGAAAAATTACCTTGAAATAACGACTTAATATCTTGAAATAACGAGATTTTATCTTGCCATTACAACTTAATATATCATTATTTTGAGATATTATCTTGAAATTATGACTTAATATCTTGAAATAATGAGATATTATCTTGAAATTGTGACTTCATTATTCATTATTTTGAGATATTATCTTGAAATAACAAGATAGTATCTTGAAATATCTCCTTAATATCTATTTAAATCTTTTTTGAATTAAGCGATGTAAATTAGAGCTTCCGTACCTGAACAACATGCCTCAAGAGTTTGATTGCATGTACCGTGTTAATATAAAGGTGTGTTTCCCCTGAGCTAAACCACTGAAGATGCCATAATGAAGCCAGTCTTCTGGGTCATACGCACATTTGCATTTTATTTACGCTTGTACAGTTGGCCAAACCGTGTCTAGGGACAAAATATGAGATATATTCAAATGCAGCATTTGCATACAATATCACCGAAATCACATACATCAGTGAGACAGTTCTCTTTACATCATGAATAAGTGTATGAGACAGATCTTTTAGATAGCTAAACCCCATAATGTAATTATCTCTGTCACCAGATAACTTTGATAGGAGTGTGTTGCTTTCCATACAGAATTGTGCTACCGTCACCTATTCTTGCATGTTTGTGGATCGGTATATATATATGTGTTAGATGTAAGGACATGGACGTAATTAGCATGTTCAGTGGACGTGTTCATCATTGACTGTTTATGTAGCTTACTGGTGCATACATGTGAACATACCTTCTGTGTGTACGTGTGTGCAGAATGTGTGTGCCCGCGTGTGTGCCCGCGTGTGCCCGCCGTGGGCTGGGTGAGGGTTCTGGCTCCCCGTGGCGTGAGTCTGGGATTTGGGGGATGCGGATTGGTTCAGGGGTGGACTGGGCTGTGGGCCCGGTGAGACGGACTGTCTGATCCAGTCAGCACCACATGGGGGCACGTTTCAGAGGCCCCCTCCAAAAGCAGAATTAACCCTTGCCGTGCTCTCTCACTGGCATCCAGCATGAACAGGTGGCCACACCAAACATAGGCATCAATTTACTCTTGACTTCTCCCAGTGTGTGTGTGTGTGTGTGTTTGTGTGTGTGCGTGCGTGTGTGTGTGTGTGTGGGTGTGTGTGTGTGTGTGTGTGTGTGCACGCATGCGTGTGTGTGTGAGCTGGTACATGGTTTGGAAGGTGTGCTTGAATAAGATCACAGCCTCAATTTTGTGTATGCACTATGTCTTTGTGTGTGTGTGTGTGTGTGTGTGTGTGTGTGTGTGTGTGTGTGTGTGTGTGTGTGTGTGTGTGTGAGTATGAGTGTGTAGGAGAGAGAAAATAAGAGAGGTGGATAACTACAGAGACAGAAAAATAGACTTAGAGAGGTTAAGAAACACAGATTCTTATCTGTTCAAAAATTGTAGCTGTGTGCCTTAGTGTGTGTGTGTGTGTGTGCGTGTGTGTGCATGTTTGTGTGGATGTGTCTGTGTGTGTGAGTGAGTGTGTGCATGTTTGTGTGTGTGTGTGTGTGTGTGTTTGTGTGTGTGTGTGTGTGTGTGTGTGTGTGTGTGTGTGTGTGTGTGTGTGTGTGTGTGTGTGTGTGTGTGTGTGTGTGTGTGTGTGTGTGTGTGTGTGTGTGTGTGCATGTTTGTGTGTCTGTGTCTGTGTGTGTGAGTGAGTGTATGCTCTGGTTTTGTTTATTACCCGTGTGGTTGGTGGTAAGGACCAGCTTGTGGAGGGTCCCACCGCTGTGTGAAATTGACATCAGATGGTCGTGATGACTAGAACAATATCACATCCAGTCTTCATTTAGCAAAGGGCAGCTGACCCTAGAGTCAAACCACACTCACTCAGGCCCCCACACAGTCTACACCAGGCACAGCTGTCAACACTTTACATCAAACATCCAGCCCCTCTCTCTCTCTCTCGCTCTCTCTCTCTCTCACTCTGTCTGTCTGTCTGTCTGTCTCTCTCTCCTTCTGCAGCAGAGTGTCTGTCTCAGCCCATTACTGATAACTTCTATCGAATGGCTTCTCTTTTTTTTTCTTCCGGAATTCTCCATGACATATTCAGTTTCCAAAGATAGAGAGCAAAACCAAGTCGAGCCGAGCCGTTTCCTAGACCAAACAATGCGAGGCCTGATTCTGAGGGCCCGTTTGGCCACGTCCCTCTGCACACATCTCAGAGCCGCTGCAGAGTCTGACTCCAGGAGTTTTGATAGCTGTGGTCATTTTAGACATGTCAAGATCAAACGCTCCACATTACACAACACAGGAGTGCATTTTTGCGGGGCTTTTGTTGAAGAAAGGATGGATAAATAAACAGGAGACAAACTGATAAACAGCGAGGAGGAGGAGGATGTTTTTTTTTATTTTATTCTGAGTCAGCGTGTTTTCTCCTGTCTGATTAAATTCCCAGGCGAAAAAAAAAAATGCACAGGCAGTAAATACAGAAATGTTCATAGCAGGCAAGCCCTGTCCCATAATTTGTGACATGCAGATTCTGTGCAAATATATATTTTTTTTTTACATTTGTGTGCCCCTGGTTTTGCCTTGGGAACACAGCTCAGAATCAAGATGTGTACTTCCCAAATAAAAGCAAGGCTTAGATAGAGTGCAGTATATAAAGCCTGTGTCACAAAAGCAAAAGAACTGAGTGCAATAAAGGAGGGAAGGAAGGGGAGGAGACTAGGCTGAGTCACAGAGGTGAACAAGTGTTACAGGGAAGGTGAGCCACACACTCCACCACCTGCCTCCTCTCTTTACCTCTCTCTTTATCCCTCTCTCCCTCCCTTCCCCATTAGCTCTCCCTCTTTAACTGGGGAAAGCCTTCAGGGGGAGGAGGAGGTGGAGGAGGAGGCGGCGGGGTTGAATGGAGGGGGTAGGTGGGGGCAATGAGCTCAGCACTTTCCTTCTACGGCCCAGACCAGAGGAGCGCAGAGCTTAGCAGACAGTCTGAGCACATGAGTCAGGCAGAGAGAGAGAGAGAGAGAGAGGGAGTAAGAGAGAGAGAGAGTGAGGGAGAGGGAGAGAGAGAGTGTGTCCTCTTCTGTGTGAGTAAGCCTCGAGTCGTGTCAGGCATACACGCTCGCCTGGTGGCACCACCGCTGCCGCTAATTCTCATGATGCAATCCATATGGGGTGATGGCCATGATCACCACCGCCAGCGCCATTACCGTGATGACCAGTTTGTCTCCTCTGTCCCCATATGCACGTGTAAACACACAGAAGCCCGTGCTCGCTCACGCAGTCTGTCCAATCGTGTGAGCCGGCTGCCTGCGTGCGTGCGGAGCCTGAAACAGCTGGGCCGGCTCGCCCACTCTCTGACACACACACACACACACCCTACGAGCGCTCGGGAGCCGTCAGCGGAGCGCAATCCGAGAGCGAGGTGTGCTCCTGTCACTGACCCCCCTGGACCCTGAGGTCAAATGAAGACAAAGAAAGGTTAGGGAGGGGAGGGGAGGGTGATGGCCTGAAACTGGCCCCGACCCGGGAGGACATCACAGCGGGCGAATCAGACGGGGTAGCCAGGGGGGTTGTGGTTGGGTGGTGTTGCTAGGAGGTGTGTGGATGTTGGGGGTGGGTGGGTGTTCGGGAGGGCAAGGGGGTGTGGAGAAAATTCGGCTCACAACGTCTGGCCAACGTTCGCTCACCTAGCAGCTATTTCTAACTGGGCCGCGGAAATGCCCTCGGCAGCTGCGGGGGAATATGTTGAGGAGGTGCGGGTGAAAATCTCACACTCATCTGTTGATGGCATGTTCCGAAAAAAAAAGAGACCTATCCCCCTGCATGTTGATTTATATCTATTTATATTAAAGTCAAGATAGCCTGTGAGCTTGACACCTAAATGCAGTGGTGTGATTGAGGTTTTTTCCCCTCTCTCTCTCATCCCACCCCCCACCTAAACTGGGAAAGATGACGTGAAGTGAATATGTGTCATAATTCGGAGAAGAGTGGGAAGATCTCCACGGTATGTCTCTCTCTCTCGCTCTATGTGTGTGAAAGTGAGCGAGGGTGAGCATGCATGTGTTCCTGAGTTACAGAGAAAGAGAGAGAAGTACAAGCAGAGGAAAGAGACATTATTTGAAATTGTGTGTGTATAAACTACATATTTTTTAAAAGTCATTGTTTCACACATAGCTTACTTCTTCGTACGGAGTTGGTTGTGGAA
The DNA here is from genome assembly GCF_900700415.2 of Clupea harengus. NCBI lineage: Eukaryota > Metazoa > Chordata > Actinopteri > Clupeiformes > Clupeidae > Clupea > Clupea harengus. The sequence continues at coordinate 27,172,719 of NC_045157.1, forward strand.
TATTCTGGAAATTGTGAGGTGTGGCCGTGGTTAGGGAGCATATCCCCTGTCATAACCCTGTCATGTGACCTGCCACATGACCTGGGCCTGAGATGAAACCAAAGCCGGGCAGATTTGATTCATGCTTGGGAAGTGCCGGGGTCCGGGGCCGCTGCATAGCCCGCAGATCAATCTCAGAGATGGAGAGAGGCAGGCGGTGGGCAGGGATGGTGGTGCTATCGATTTGTCAAAGAAATACAGCGTTTGGCTTAAACGTCCACAGAAAAACCCAGCTGTCACAGGTCGGACTTGGTGACATTTACCCACATACACACACACACACACCCACATCCACACTAAATAACACACCCACACACATGCAGACACACACACACACACAGCAGAAGCACACGCACACACACACAGAGATTTTAAAAGCTATCATATTCCTTTATTGTGAGTGGCTGGGAGAGGCTCACTTATAGAGGGTATTTTTCACATTGAGCCACATTGAGCTGCACCTCCTCCTTTACAGGAGTGCGCACCTGGCACAGAGACAGGAAGGAGGGAGCAGCGACGAGCAGGGGATTGTGGGCCATAAAAGGGATAGTTTAACAATTGATCGGAGGAGCAGTGGTGGAAATGGCAGCTGTAAATCAATTTTATCTCCCAGCCTCTAAAGAGTGTTTTCTAATGAGTTTAATGTCACATAATGACCAAATTCCTCCATTTAAGAGATGCCCTCAAGGTGTTCTGAAGAGATAGATGTTGCCTGGCGACATTAAAGCCCCCTGACCCAACAACGAAAGAGAACGTCCCCCCCCCCCACCCCACCCCACCCATCCCGTGTGCCCTTCCCCATTGGCAGCCTGGAATGCGTGTTTTATAAAAATAATGGGAGGTGGACGTGTGATTGCGGCGAGTGGAGCAGAGATGCCGGGCCGCTCTCAGTGAAAAGGCAGAATGACCCATCACTAATGTGCTCTGAATTGGGCCTACCCCGGGGGCTTTTCATGGGGGTTTATGAAATCTCAGGCTCATGTCATGGGAGACCAAATCGAGGAGGGCTGGCGTGCGGAGGAAGGTGGAATTCCAGAGCATGGGCTTATTCAAACATACACACACACACACACACACACACACACACACACACACACACACACACACACACACACATACATACTCCCTTTCTCTTTTTTTTCTTTCTTTCTTTCTTTCTTTCTTTCTTTCTCTATGTCACATTCTCCTGGACAACCGCTGACTCATGTCCACTCCCACCCCCACACACCCATTGCACCCATACAGTAAACCCACCCACCCCCCCCCACACACACACACACACACATACACTGCCCTGCTCTACTTGCTCACAGCTGCCTGCAGACAGACACAGCCGTGGCTCCCCAGGACTCTGTGCAGCAGACCCATAGGGCCTCCTCCCGTCCCCCCGGCCCCCTGTCCCCCCGTCCCCCACCCTCTTACCCAGGCCGGTGTGCACGGGAGCTCTCTGTCATGGTCTACCTGTGTGGCCGTGCGTGGAGGGAGATGAATTCCATTCCCACACACAAGCTGATATATTAAGAAAACTCTCCGTAAGAGCCACAGGCCAGCATCTATCATATGAGCCCTAAAGCTATTACCCTGATCTAATTAGGTTTAACATAATACCGTGTCAGTGCCCTGTCCGAAGAAGCCGTGCCCCAATTTTGCCCCCGCACTGCTGCTGGCTAGTAGTGAGAGTGGTAGGGGCTGGCTCGTGCTGTTGCTTGTTTATAATTAGGCACAAATGCACACACGTTGAATCCTATCAGAAAGAACACATGACTCTGTGTTATATGTCTCTCTCTCTCTCTCTCTCTCTCTCTCTCTCTCTCTCTCTCTCTGTCTCTGTCTATCTCACTCTCTCTATCTCCTCTCATTTCTCCACTCTCCTAAGCTGTCCTCCGTCCTACCTCTTGTCTCGTGTTTCTTCCCCATACCTTCTCATTCTGCACTCTTCAACTTGCCTTTTTCCTCCTCTTCCCTCTCCACTCTACCCCTTTCTCTCCTCTCCTCTACTTTCCTCTCTTCTCCTCTCCTCTCCTCTCCTCTCCTCTCCTCATCTCTCCTCTCCCTTTAGTAATGAGTTGAGCTGCCGATGAGATGATTTTTCCAGGGATTAGGCCTGTGTGTCTGAGCCGTCGCTGCTCTGACCTATAAAGAAGGCCTTTAAGGAGCCTCATTAATCCACCTGTCCAGGAATACTATATTTATATGTGTCTCTTAGATCTGGGCTGAGGTGGTCAAATGCGTTTCGGAATTACCTGACGCCGACACCCAATTCATTTCCTGTGTGATTATCCCCATGGGTGAGCGGGTTCCGTGGTGGGCGGCTGGGTGGCTGGGTGGCTGGGTGGCTGGGTGGCTGGGTGGCTGGGTGGCTGGGTGGCTGGGCGGCTGGGTGGCTGGGTGGCTGGGTGGCTGGGTGGCTGGGTGGCTGGGCGGCTGGGTGGCTGGGCGGCTGGGTGGCTGGGTGGCTGGGCGGCTGGGTGGCTGGGGTCTGATGCAGAGCTGCGTGCTCATTACAGGCAGGGGGAGAGACTTGTTTGACTGCTGTGGGCAGATCCACACATCAGAGAGACCATCGCACGGCCCACTGTAAGCCAAGAGGGCAGACTATGCGGTCTTATCTCACCTCTGCTCCAAGGTTTTAGGGCCAACGATTGGAAAAGATGTTTTACACCCCATCCCCTCCCGCCCTTTCTCTCATTCTTTCGTTCTGTGTTTTTTCTGTATTTCTCCACCCTCCGCCCCCCGCCCCCCCGCCCCCCCCCCCTCTTTTGCGCTCAGTCTTTCAGTTTGAAGAAACAGTCCTGAAGCGTTAGACCAAACGGGGCCTAGCATATACTCAATTTTAATCTGTTCAGAGTTTTGAAGGAGCACTCTCCCCGCATGAGGGTCCCTTTCTCCTTTTCCTTCCTCCTTCCCTTTGATTGATATGTGAAATAAGTCCCTCTGTGCGCTTCTATCGGCAGGCCGTGTGTAGGGGCTGAAAGGTGGCCATTGTCGAGGCAGGACCACTTTGTCAGGAAACAATTCTGTTCCCAAGGCCCCGCGGACAAGTTAAGAAAGATACAGCCCCCACTGTGTACTTTAGGAACTTTAATTTTGCTTGTGAGGTCATCTTAATCCTGATGAATTTTTATGGTGGTGGCAGTGGTGAATAGGGAACCAGACTAATGCTTGATTAAAAAAAAAAAAAGAGCGAGAGAGAGAGAGAAAGAAAGAGAAAAACCCCACCACCCACAGACTACCTAAACTTAAACTTAAAGCAGTAAAAAAAAAGGAGAGGAGCAAAAGAAGGGAGACGTCTTTGTTGAAGGACACAATGGGGTGTATTTAAGTTTACAAAAGGACCTTTGCTGAATGCAGCCTGGCCTGAACTCTACACAGAAGCTTACATTTGGGGAGGGGATAAAAATAGAAGTGTGATGAAATGGTGCTCATAAACAAAGCTCTTCTGGGACCAAAAAACTTCATGCTCTCTCTTTTTTTCTCTCTCTCTCTCTCCCTCTCTTTCTCTCCTTTTCTCTCTCTCTCTCCCTCTCTTTCTCTCTCTCTCTCTCTCTCTCTCTCTCTCCCTGCTTTGCGCTATAATACCAAAAGTAAGAGGGCCCCTGGAGTAAACGTAATTGAATTAACACTATGAAGAAGCACGTTAAGAAATGGTGCAGAAGAAATTTCATGCTGTCTTTACCTCATTTTTCTGCCTTTCGGAATCAAAGTTATCTAAATGAAGACACTGGCACAGTGCTGCCAAATTGGAAGATGCTACATTTTACCTGTAGGTCTCCATGCCCCTCTCTCTCTCACACACACACACACACACACACACACACACACACACACACACACACACACACACACACACACACACACACACACACACACACACACAATCAACCCACCTATAACGAGATCTAGCTCAGCTTTAATATCAGTGAAGATCACTGGAGTTGATCCATGACGTTCTCCGGGTTTTATATTTTATTGTCATGTTTTTGTTTTCTGTGTGCATCTCCCCGTTGGGATTTTTTATAGGCTTCAGATTCGAGGCACATTCATGCAAATGTGGGAGACACCTACTACCAGTCGAATGTGTGGCAGCTGTAGAGTAGAATTCAATTAAGCCACCCCTGAGGTGTGGTAATTGATCCGCACTAGGATTTTTTTTCCTACTCTCCTCCTCCTCCTCCTCCTTTTTTGTGCCGCCGTTGTTTAATGAAAACAAAATCCTGTTTTTCAGTGCCGAGGCCTGCGACTGTAAGACTGATTCATCTGCCGTTATTTATATAAGATCACTCGCACCAAACGGGAAGCTTGGAGCGCACCTCTGTAAAGAGATCATCTTCTCCCTTCAGCTGTGTTTAAAATATTTAAAAGGGACATTTTATGTGTCATTCTGAAAACCCTTATTCCACCTGTGAATAAGAGCTTTTTTGTGTAAGGTGTCATCATACACTGTGGCACTAGATATTGGACTTAATCTACAGTATGACTTCAACTCACTAGCTACTTAGCACTTAATATGACAAATAAAACTATACAAAGCCCCTATTTCTAATGAATTGGCAAGGGAAATAATTGGGGAAGAACAGCAGCCACATATCAGGGTTGGGAGGAAACCAGAGGTGAGGACATCTGTTGCCATGATTCACCCTGATGAGAAGTGTATGATGTTCCACACCGCTAGCACAACGCTAACGTTACCCCGCCACTTGTTTTCTTGTCAATCTAATTGGGGAGAAACTTCCTGTTTTACCAACTTTGCTAATTCTCCATGCTCGCTCACCCTTCACCTCCTCCTCTTCTCTTTCTCTCACTCTGTCTCTTTCCCTCTCTGGTTGGGGTTTTTGGAGGTGGAAGGCTCCAGAGCTCATTGCCACATTAATATGGACACCTGCTTTCCTGGGGCTGGCTGCTGATTGGTGGCCTAGCTGTGGCGTTCCCACTTCTGCCCCCGGCAACTGGGCACTGTTTTTTTTTTTTTAGAGTATACCTGATCTGAGTCCTGCTCCCCTCTCCATCTTCAGCACGTGTGTATGTGTTTTTCTTTAGAGTATACCTGATCTGAGTCCTGCTCCCCTCTCCATCTCCACCACGTGTGTGTATGTGTTGCTCAATGTGTGTGTATCTCAGATTTCTGTTGAGACTCTCTCTCTCCACCTCTTTGGTTTGGCGGGAGTTTCAGGAAGTGGGGCGCTCAACATCTCAACACCCCCCCACACCGTGGCCCTGAAGCATCTTCAGTGCAGCCCTTTTTCTTCTTGTGCTTTTCTTTAATATTCAAACACACACACATACACACATACACACACACACACACTTCCAGTCCTCTTGCTTCCTTTACCAGGGCCCGCGACACATCATTTAATTAAACCTGAAAGAGCCTAAAATGAGCAAGGGAGAGGAACAAGAGAGGGGAAAATAGTGCGATTCTTAAGAGGGCACAATATGTTCTGTTACATTATACAGCCTCAGCCGGGGCGAGGGCCGAAAGGCCAGTGGAAAGGAATACTTGCTATTTAATTACTGTCAGCTGAATGAGCGCTGTTCTGTTCTGTTCTCTCCTCTTCTGTTCGCTCCCCTCCCTCGTGCAAAAATTCTTATTCACTTAGTATGTAGGTCACATTACAGTGGTGTCTAGTTATTGGACATAGGCTTAGATAACTGTTTGTTGAGTATTAAATGCTTTTGCTGCCTCAGCACCCTTTCCAACTGGTATTTCTCACACAGCTGTGCTACTGAAAAGAGGCAACGCCGCAGCAAAAATCATGTCACCCCCCCATCCACCTACACACACACACACACAAGAACACACATACACACACACACACACACCCTCAACCCCCCTCCCAATTCTGAGCCACCCATTGGGCACTGTGTGAAAAAGACCTACAGAGTTTGCTGAGCGTTTATCTTTTTTTCTTTGCCAAAATAAAAAGTTTATGTTAAAAAAGTAAATGAGATGAGAAACAGGTAGGGCAGACAGAGCAAAAATAAAAAGAGAAAGAATGAAGGAAGAATACAAAAAACCAGACTAGCCAATACACACACACACACACACACACACACACAAAGGGTTAAAGCTTTTTGGAAGTAAACCCGATGACCCGGTCGGAGGTGTTAGTCAAGCAGACGAATCGGTGCTTTCTTTCCCCTTATCTCTGTTTGCTTTCGGTGACCTTGCTCTCGGCTAATGCGCCGCGTTCTCACAGGCGCTTAGTGGTTAGGCGCAGAGGGCCTGCCGTTGCCACAGCGCAGAGGAAATGTGTTGGCTGCGTTCGTACCTCCGCCGCTGGTTCCTCCCCTCTCTCTCCCTCCCTCATCCCTCGCTCTCCTCTCCCCAGTACGAGGCCAGGCCAGGCGAGGCGAGGCGAGGCGGGCGAGCCCAGATGGTGATTGATTTTTCAAGTGCTGACATCCCTGCTTGAGAAACACGCGCGCTCCTCTCTTTGTGCCGAGCAAGTCAGGCACACTAACATCATGATGCGATCATCAGCTGCTGCTGCTGCTGCTGCTGCTGCCGCCGCCACTACTCCCCCACAACCACGATTGATTGACAAGGAACACACACACATACACACACACACACACACACACACAGAGAGAGACACACAGAGAGAGAGAGAGAGAAAGAGGGCATATTATAATATGAACTAAAGGCGATAAAGAGCAGTGCCTTTAAGAAAAAAAGAGAAGTCTAACTGAGGGAGAAAAAAGTAAGATGTCTGTCTCCTACAAAATACACAGAAAAGCTTCTCACTGAGACATCGCCCTGCAGATGCATTCAACATTTTGAGGGCAGCGGTAGTCAGTGCCCTCAGCCCCGGCAGATGTATGTGGCCTCACAAATTTGCAGCAAGCCCACTGGATTGACTCGGAAGCTAAAATGATGTCATTGGCTAACTAGCCATTCCCAGGCCATTGCCTCTGTTTGCGTGACTAAATACATACAATTAAGGGCCCGGCACTTCTCAATCTCCATGAACTCATTGTTATCCTGGGTTCAAGTGCACTGATAATGGGGGCCGGGGGAAAACAGGCGTATCATCACGACGCTGCGCACACACAGGGCTGGTGGGTAAAATAAATGTCTCATTATCCAACAAATTCTCTTTCGCCCCAACAGCACAGTGCCTCTCTCTCTTTCTTTCTTTCTCTCACCCTCTCCCTCGCTCCCTCCCTCTCTCTCTCTCTCTCCACCCCCCCTCTCTCCCTCCCCATCACTCTCCCTCTATCATTTCCCCCCTCTTTTGTTTCGGCGGCCACTCCGTTTTTATGGAGGCATGGCGTAGAGTTTGCTGCAGATTGGCAAAAAGGCTGCACTCTCGCTGCTCTCCTGCTAATTCCCCAGTTAAATGCATCATTAGTCATTTAGGCTGGTGTGAAAGTAGCTGGACACTGGACAAGAGGACCCAAATTTGCAACTTGATGAGGAAAAATAAAAGCTCCATAGATCCATGATAATGAAAGTAATCATGCCGATATATCCAGCAAACACAGAAATTGGGCCGCGTCGAATCGGTGCTCACGATAGCCCAACAAAACGAGGCCGCTGGAATTTGAACGAGTCTACCCTTCATGCCCGTGTCATATGGAGCACCAGTTGGTTGCCCATCCTTACCGTTAACGCCTCAACAGCCAACAACACAGAGGTCACTATAGTGGTGGATGAAGTACCTGAAAGCCACACTTGAGTAAAAGTACAGCTGACTTACCAGAAAATTACTTTTATAAGTTAATATTATTATTAATAGAATACTAGATTAAATGTCTGATACATTTACTCAATAAATATTCTAATCGGTGACTTATCAAAGTAATTTTCTGGTAAATCATCTGTACTTTTACCGTACTTAAGTATCACAAGTCATTTTCTGATATCAAATGTAGGATACTTAAGATTGAAAGGAAAGGTAGGCTAGGCCTACAAATAAATACTGTTAACTAAGGTTAGAATTTTGAAAACTATGAAGTTTATTCTTTTAAGCATGTTCACCACCTTCAAAATGGAGCCTACAATACACCTTCACAACAAATAGAGTGGTTTACATACAGTAAATTGCAGGTGGGCGGGAGAGGGAATCCAACCTGGTGTTGCCTTCACACCAATCAGATCAGAGATACTGTACAGTGACCCTAGAATATGACGAACTATTCAAATGAATCCCATCCATTGAGTTTAGTTTGTGAACTGCCATTGTAAACATACATGTAGCTATATACATTTCTTGTATACATCTATATGGTCACGATGCCATGAAAGAGAGGAAACCGGCAGAGACCTCAGCTGCGCAAAAACAGACAGTAGGATTAGGTTATCTATCTACGTTTATGCTAAGGCTTCTGCTCAAATGGCTAGCCTTCAACGTTTCTTACTGTTGAAGAGGACATGCAAGCAGATTAGCCTATTTGTCCAGGTCAGTTGACAAACACGAGAAAACGATAAAAGTCCATTGGTATTTAATTTCATTGGTCCGTCTTTAACTTGTGATGATTATTTGCAAACGACTTTATAACTAGGCTACAGCGAGATTTTCACCTTATATCTCACAGGCTGCAACATGTGAAATGGTTCTCACTTTTATTATGAGTAAAGGTATCTGTGGTATACATGTAACATGAAATTGACTAAATGAAACCCGCTATGAAAGCACTATTGCAAGTTCATGGTCAACCCTCTGTATCATAAACGAATTACCACCCTACCACTTTCCCCCGCCCAATCCTCCAGCCTCTTGTTGGGGCAGGGGTTCCTCAGAAGCCATGCGCCACTACTGTGCAGTCTGCGTTCCAACATCATTAGGCTACCAAATTTCATCCGTTTTTATTTTTCGGAAGTAACAAAGATAATTAAGGGAAATGGATGGGAGTAAAATAATACATTTTATTTAGCAAATGTAGTGGAGTGAAAATGAAAGTGAAATTCGAGTAAAGTACAGATACTAACAAAAAATACGAAGTATTATTACTTCGTTACATTACACCATTGACTATATCACTGAGCCTCCTGACTTCTGTGCGTTCCAAAGACGACTGAAGTGATGGATGTGCTAGCAGCATAGGTCTGTATCGATGAAGAGGCGATCGGAGAGCAGTGGAAGAGGGAAGAAGGATGGGGTGCGTTAACCTGTGTGCGCGGGGCGATCGGGGGGCGTGCTGGCAGGCGGAACGCGCGCTCCCTTCCGCCGGCTGCCAGGGCTGGAGGTAAATGGATCTTATTTTGCGGCGCGTCAACATGTGTAAGGGGGCGCATGGCTCATTAAACGAGCCCGATCTCTCTGCAGATACTCTGATAAATGGAGAGCACAGACCGAGCCCAAACCAGCCCCTTCTCTTCCTCCTTCTTTTCTCTCTCCTTCCTTTTCTTTCTCGTTTTGTCCTCTCTGACCCCTTCTTTCCTCCCTTTCTCATTCTATCTCGATCTGCATCTCCCCCCTCTATTTCTACCTCCATCCTGCTCTCTCACTCGCTTTTCCTATCTTTTATTAAGATAGTGGCTGGGTCGCGTTACTTTTTTGTGGCATTGGTTGACACTAGGGCTGGGAATCATTATTTGAGGGCTCCAACCACAAGGCCTCTAAAATGGCTGTGGTGCTTAATGGCAGCTGTATTTGGTCTGGCTGGATGGGGAAGTGTGGCTAGGGAGTCTGAACCACAGGTCCCTCCACCTGCCACCAGGAGCTCCCAAGACAGCCACCCCCTCCTGCTCCTTCCAACCCCCCCCCCCCCCCACTACTACCACCCACGTTCCACTACTCGTGGCCCTGTCGCGGGGCTGCATTCCTCCCGCTCAGCCGCTGCCGGCTTTGCTAGTCAAACGGCTAATTGGTTACAGATTGCTCTTTAACCCTGGGGTTAGGCACCCCTCGCAGGCTGTTAAAGTCTTATGGGAAACGCGGTGCGGTTTACAATGCAGCCGAGGGGAAAGGTCACAGCCGCTTTCACACCCGCACTCGCCGCCCGCCCGCATCGCCCTCCGCTCCCCTGCCTTCTCCTCCCTTCTCCTCCCTTGTCCCATGCCACAGTGGCAAAGCACCATGGGAAACCACCCGCAGCCCACGGAGCAAATACTCCAAACAACAGCCTCCCATCCTAACCATTACCCACAGTCACAGTTACAGGCACACACACACACACACACACACACACACACACGCACACACACACAGAGAAAAGAAAAGAAACATTCTCTTAGAAAGTGGGTGCTTTGAGAGGGTTGCTCTCCAGCAATCTGTCACTTCAAGGCATCTGGTGTTCCTTTCTTTTTCTCTTTTTTTCTCCTCCTCCTCCTCCTCCTCCTCCTCCTCCTCCTTCTCTTCCTTACCTCGCTCCCCCCCTACCCCATTTCTCTTTTGCGTGTCATGACAAACATGCTCGATTGGATGTGCAACAGTCGACGCGACAGCACCCCACTCAGAACGGAGAGGTTGTTCTGACGAGTCGTTAGACGTGCCAGTCACCGCAGCCTCGCGCGTCCATCTGTGGAGTCACAGCCAAGCGCGCCTTTACATTTTAACCTCCAGCGCCCTCACCACCACCACCAGGCTGGCTGGCAGCACAAAAAAGAGAAGAGGAGGGGGGGGTGGGGGGGGGAGAAAAGAAAAAGACATAACATATTGCCGTACACACTCCCCTGCACATGGCTCCCATGATGTCTTCTTGTCATGCTACGTTGCTCTGTCTCTCTCTTTCTCTTTCTCTCTCTCTCTCTCTCTCCCTCTATCTCTCTGTCTCTCGTTCTCTCTCCTCACTCACTCTTTTTCATTCTATGGGGGGTAGCAGCAGAGCAGTTGTGAGCGATGTATCCTCAAGTGGTTTAGCTACACTGTATGTGGCTTTCCTAAAACTGAGGAATGCGCGCGTGTTGGTACACTCTAAAGACCATACGCTAGATCAAGTCAACAGTGTGCTTTTGCTCCCAATGCAAGAGTGAGCTTTATCTATTTCAAGCTGTGCATCCACTTGTGTTGAAGGCCTGTATCATAATCGATACAGCAAAAGCCACTCGAGAACCTGGCCAAGAGGAAAATACTTAAACTCAGAGGTTGTGTTTTAAAAGCCATACCTCACAGCGCGAATACCTCAGGAGCTTGCTAGCCAAAACAAGGAAAGTATGTAAGCCCTTGTATCAAATTTATTTTGGGGGCGAACTGGTATATTTTAGTTTCTCATTTTTCTGTTTAGCAAGGATAAAGCAGTTATTTGTTGGTGATTCCAGCACATACCATTCCAATTTTTTGCTACATGAAACCCGGGTGGAACGCTGGCTGTGTGATTAATTTGTTTTGAATGTCTCATTATAACCTATATCATGGATGTGTGTGACGGCGGCACACCTGTGCTTTTCTGTGGGTGTGTTGGAGGGGAAGGGATGTGAGGCGCTGAAGTCCTTGCTCTCCTATCTCTCTCTCTCTCTCTCTCTCTCTCTCTCTCTCTCTCTCTCTCTCTCTCATCTCCCCTCTTGTCCTCTCCAATCTCCCCTCATATTTAATCTGATGAATATGCCTCTCTGCATGACTCACTTTTTCCAGAACAATTGAGATGCCTTGTTTAGGCCGGGTATGAGCCCCCTCCCTTCACTGAATGTGTGATGACTGCGAGTGCAATGGGAGTGTGTGTGTGTGTGTGTGTGTGTGTGTGTGTGTGTGTGTATGTATCTGTGTGTGGTGTGTGTGGTGTGTGAGTGTGTGTGAGTAAGTTTCTGCCACTGAAATGGCCTGAGACAGGGTCATAAATTACTGTTTTCAGCCTTAATGAAGTTCACAACGCTGTGTTAATTAATTATACAGTAACACATGGGCACTAACTTATAAATAACAACAACACATCCTACAGTAGGTCTATCAGCGCCCGTGGAATGAAGAAGAACGCTCTGGATGACTGCTTAAATTCCAGCCTCGCTTTTAGTTGAATTCAGAGGTGACCTCATACCATGTGCCATGTTTGACATTTTTTGAGGCTGAGCTTTTCACCCCAGGAGTGTCAAGGCAGTGCCACCACATGGTGTTATGAGAGCAGATTTTAGGAGCCATTTTGAAAAGGCACATTTCTGTATTGCTGTTCACTGAGTATTACTGTGTTTTGTTATTGCTGTGGGTCTGTAGGGCTAAACTGAAATGATACTGGCTGGCCATGCCCGTCTGGGAATAGGGTGAATTGGTGTGCTGTGTGTGTCCGTGTGTGTGTGTGTGTGTGTGTGTGTGTGTGTGTATGTGCATTTGTTGTGTGGTGTGGTTCTCTCAGAGTTAATGTCAGTGACTGATTTAGCAGGTCCCGTTTTACAGATTTTTGGACAGGAAGGGAACGCGATTGGCTTTGTTCAATCTTGCTGGCAGTCGACACACACTGACATCTGTTCCCTCCCAACCAGTCAAACCAATCTCCACCAGGAGATACACACACAGACACGCATTTACTCGCTCGCGTACACATGCATTCATAAACACAGACACACAGTGCAGATGTACAGAAACATGCACACACACAAACACACACGTGCACACACACACACACACACACACACACACACACACACACACACACACACACACACAGAGGTACAGAAGTGTAGTTTAGCTGAGAGTAGCATCATTGGAGGACTCACACTCAAACACTGCCTCTCTCTCTCTCTCTCTCTCTCTCTCTCTTTCACTCTCTCTTTCTCTTTCTCTCTGTCACACACACACACACATGCACACACGCACACACACGCACACACACACAAACACGTAGCATCATTTGAGGACTCACACTGCCTCTCTCTATCTCTCTCTCTCTCTCTCTCTCTCTGTCACACACACACACTGCTATGTGGTTCAGTCTTTGCAGAGTTCAGTGACAGGAAATGGCAGTCTCACACATGTGCACTCATATGTGCACACATCAGCACATGCACACGCACACACACGCACACGCACACACACACACGCGCGCACACATGGACTTGCGCGCGCACAAAAAAGCCACAGCATTATTAGTGCTTGTGTCTGGGTGCTAAGCGGGGAGAGGCATGATTATTTGACATGGTTAAAAAGGCAGCACCGGCATTGGCGGGTGAAAAAAAAAAAAAGCCGTCTTATTTGCTTCTGCATTCAGAGCTGATTGTGGCGGCGTGGCAAATCTTATTGCATTGCTAATTTATATCATTGGCAGCTGAAGCCTTGGCACAGGCGGCTGTATATATCCTAGACGTGTGGAATCTGAAGCGGGAGTGGTATGAGGCTAGATGGAGGGATCAACAATTTTCTGTCAGTTGTCCCTCTTGAGCAAATAACCGCCTGAATCTCCCAATGGCTGCTGCTGGGAAAGAGGAGCAGCGGGTACGGTACGGTACGGTACGGTACGGCACAGCCACCGAAGGCTGTTTCAAATTAGACTCCGGCAAGCAAGAGAAATGAATGTGACGCGGCCAAATTTTGTATTTTTGTTGCAATTATCCAAACTCCAAATTAATTCTTTGCAGACAGAAAAGGGGAGAGGGAGAGAGCGGGGAGAAGAGAGGGGTGGAAGAGAGAGTTAGATAGAGCGAAAGAGAAAGAGAGAGAGCAAGCAGGTGGCAGCCATATTTTGAAGGGGACGGTTTGAGCAGGCCTCGCGCCTTCTCTAATAAAGAATTGCAGTGATGGAGTGCATCTGACACCAAGTCCCCTCTTCTGACGCCAACATGGCCTCCCTTTACTCACTCACTCCCCCTCCCCTTTCTCTCTCTCTGTCTCTCTCTCTCTCTCTCTCTCTCTCTCTCTTTCTTTCTCTTCCTCTCTCTTGTTTTTAAGTGTATGTCCTCTCATCAAAGTGAAATAGGATAAATAAAAAATTGAAAGAAAAGAGTGGGAGGAGTTGGACTCACAGCTGTGCACTAGGGCATAATTCAATATGACTTCATTTATTCGGAGCGCATACATATTCAGCAGCAGCAGCAGCAGCAGCACACTTGTAATCATGCGAGGTATAACGATGGCCTCTTCAATGTAAAGCCACAATCAAAGTGAAACAATGCATATTGCATGAATTTCTACCTTCAGATTTTTTTTTCTTCCTTTTTTTTTTTTTTTTGCCGATGGAGATGAAGACTGAGCAGAGAGTTGAAGTGTTCTAATATTATTAACTGATCAAAATGCTCCAACGAGAGACTCCCTCAGTCTGTTCTGCTCCGAGCAGGCTTGTGTGCCTGGGATCTAGTGTGCAGCCTACTCCCAGTGAGGCAGTGCATTTATCCTGCTAAATAGAGTTGCATGCTGGGGGAGGACTGCCGCTGGAGTGAGCTGTAAAGGTAAGCAGTCAGAGGGACACACTGAGTCTTTTTCTTCTCCTCCACCTTGCCTTTGTGGCAGACCTGTCTATCTTTTTCTTTTTCTTTTTTCTTCCTCCCACTATCCCTCTCTCTCTCTCTCTCCCTCTCTCTCTCTCTATCCCTCTCTCTCTCTCTCTATCCCTCTCCCTATCAGTATCTATGTATCTGTATCTGTGGTCTGTGCCTGTCACTGTTCAGACTCACCACTTGTAGCAGCCTGGTGCTCAGGGTGTGAGTGTGTGTGTGTGTGTGTGTGTGTGTGTGTGTGTGTGTGTGTGTGTGTGTGTGTGTGTGTGTGTGTGTATTCCTGAAGCAAGGGGCGTGCAGGAGGAGAAGGGTGGGGGGGTGGGGTGGGATGGGGGGACTGTACTGAGGAGCGTGACAGTAATGCCGCGTGGCAGACACAACTATTTCACAGGGGCTTAGCGGGGCTGTCGGATGATGTAGTCTGTCATCGCTACACAGATCCAATCTGAACTCTGCACAACTTTCCAATATTCCCTTGGATTATGTCTCAAGATACCACTGAGCATCCTGAAGACAAGAGGGAGACAGAGTGAGAGAGAGAGAGAGAAAGTGAGAGGGAGGGAAAGAGAGGAGTGTGCGTTTGTGCATGTGTGTGTGTGTGAGAGAGAGAGAGGGATGGAAAGAGAGAGAGAGAGATGGAAAGAGAGAGAGAGAGAGAGAAAAAGAGAAGGAGTAATCCTGAGAGAAGTGCAGTACTCATGGCACTTCAGTGTCTTGGGTGGAAAGAGGAGGGCAGAGGCACAGCGGGGCAGGCATACAGAATGAACAGATGCTTTTCTTGATTTTTTCTTTTTTTCTCCTTCTTTCTCTCCTCACCCTTTCTTACTCTCCATCACTGATATACAGTCATAAACACCCCAGGTTTCCCTAAATGTTTGACAATGAGTTTAAAATTCTCCACAAAAAAAAAGAAAAAACAACAAAAAATGTCTAAAACTTTGAAAGTAGAAAGCAAACAAATAATTGCAGCAGTGAACAGTGGAGGAAGTTTGAGCGGATATGCATCCCCCCTGGTGATTATTCCGCTTGTCAGGGAGGGATGTGCCGGCCGTGGAGAAGGATCTAGAAGGAGGACAGTAACATTCTGTTCTGCTGAGCAGCTCCCTGTTCAAACAGCACATCACTCTACAGTCCATTTGACGTGCTGATCAGCCAGGCTAGAAAAGTGATTAGAATATATCAGCACACCTCTTTTCAGCAATGCAGCTGCTCGGAAAATGCAAGTCTTACAGGATAACATCAGAGTCTGACTTGTTTGTGTGTGTGTGT
Source organism: Clupea harengus (assembly GCF_900700415.2). Classification (NCBI taxonomy): domain Eukaryota; kingdom Metazoa; phylum Chordata; class Actinopteri; order Clupeiformes; family Clupeidae; genus Clupea; species Clupea harengus. The sequence goes on from NC_045157.1 coordinate 27,188,329, forward strand.
GTGTGTGTGTGTGTGCGTGTGTGTGTGTGTATGTGTGAGTGTGTCTGTGTGTGTGTGTGTGTGTGTGTGTGTGTGTGTGTGTGTGTGTGTGTGTGTGTGTATGTGTGAGTGTGTCTGTGTGTGTGTGTGTGTGTGAGTGTGTCTGCACATGCCCATTGTATTCGCAAGGCATCTGCCGTGCCTTAAAATGTTGCACATTATTTGGCATAACTCAAGCCTCAGTGGCGATAAACACACAGGTTATGCAGCACTTCCCTTTGTTTCTCTCTCTCTCTGTCTCCCTCTCTCTCTCTCTCTCTCTCGCTCTGTCTCCCTCTTCATTATCTGCACAATGATTCCCGCGGCCTTGAATGTTACTTTACATTCTTCTTCTAAGCTTCAAAATAAATGAGCCATTCTTTTCCTTTGGCTAATCTTGCCATGCTATCTCTGTCGTGCATTGCATTTTTGGGATATTTTGGATGGAATATCTGGCGTCCCATTAAATAGAACTTAAAGAACTTAGCCTCTATCTGAAAGGTGATTAGATATCAGCCTCTGTGGAACTTGCAGAGCCTTGTGGCAGCGTGTGATCGTATTTGTTATCCAGGAGTGTGTCTACCCTGACCAGGTCTTCCCCTCCAGAGGCCTATGTTTCTGGGCATGTGGCAGTATCCTGCATAGGCTCCAGGGCTATTAGCAGCACCGAGCGCTAACCCTACATCACTCAGAGTGATAAAGCATATATCTGCCTCTCCCAGGCCAAGACCTCTCCCCCATGTACGCCTTCCTGTAATGATATTATAGTAGTTCAGCTCAAAAAGAGCGAGTGAGAGAAAGAGAGAGAATGAAGAAGAGGAGAGAGTGAGGGGAGAGGGAGATATGAGACGGAGATTACTATTGGTAAGCTAAACCCATTCCATCCTTGCCCCAGTTTAAATTACACTCTGTTTTTCTTTTTTGATTTCCATTTTGCGCATAATGCTCTCTCTCAGCATGTTTTAAGTTATATTATTAGCGTTTCTCAAGAGATTCCTCCCTCGCTGCCTCCTCTTTCTCTCTCACACACTCTCCCTCACTCTCTCTTTTTTTTCCATGGGATTGTGGGCTCTGGATGCATTAGCCTCCCGTAATTGGTGAATGATCATGGGATGGCATGCGGGTGGGGAGGGGAACTCGCGACAGACTGGGCAGCGCTAGGCAGTCAGTAATGGCACCACGGAGTCATTAGCCAAGCGTACAGGGGAGAGGGGAAGATGGCCGCGCCCGCGCGCACACGCTCCACAGCCCAGAGAGCAGCTGACTGGGGAGCCCGGATGTGGCCCGGATCTGAGCCGCGTGCGTGCCGCGTCGGGGGCCGCAGACGCTCTCTCCCGAGTCAGCGGCTCTCCGGGGAGGGCCACACAGAATGGCCGGTTGATGTTTCTCTCCCACACGTACCAAATGAAGGAAAAAAGGCGAAACGCCTCGGCCGTCGCCACACAAAGGGCTATCACCAAATTATTCAAGAGCAGCCATGGAGCCAAGCCAGCGTCTGGTGGCAGGAGGGGGGAGAGAGAGAGAGAGAGAGAGAGAGAGAAAGAGGGAAGGAGGGAGAGAGAGAGAGAGAGAAATCTGTGTATTGTGATTTGCCATTTATAATTGGCCTCCGATGTGAAATGGTCGCCAGCCAAACTTTTTTAAAACGCAATCTGTGGCTGTGTTGGGGCCGATGCATCGCTAATGACAGATCGCCACTCCGCCCTGGGAGCAGGATGGAGCCTCGTGTAAGGGGAGAGCACACAAATATGTTTATCTACACAGAGGGCTGTTTGCATAACTCAAATGGCATTGAGCATTGATTTCCCCCCCCCCCCCCTTCCTACACATAAATGGCAAAATGTGATTGAAATATAAATGTAAATGCGACGTAATCTCAGTGACAACCTTTCGAGGAAGAACAAAAAAAAAACACATCTCTTCCTCCCTCTGAGCTGTATGAAGTAAGATTATATGTATTGTGATTAGCCAGCTCTCTGTCTGCCCGGAGTAAACTGAGTGGACAATCGCTGCGTGATATTTTCTGTTGTCCTCGCGGAGGACGCAGCCAGGTACTTGGGCACTGTCTGTCATGTGGTCTGGGATTGCTTCATCGTCTCTCTAGTAGGGGTTTTGGGGTATGAGATGACAGGGGTCATGTCTGATAGCTCTGTTCATCGTCTCTCTAGTAAGGGGTTTTGGGGTATGAGATGACAGGGGTCATGTCTGATAGCTCTGTTCATCGTCTCTCTAGTAAGGGGTTTTGGGGTATGAGATGACAGGGGTCACGTCTGATAGCTCTGTTCATCGTCTCTGTAGTAAGGGGTTTTGGGGTATGAGATGACAGGGGTCATGTCTGATAGCTCTGTTGGCACTGAGGCATTGCAGACCTTTTTTCCCGAGGGGGGGGTGGGGATAGAGGAGGGTTGGTGGGGTGGGGGTGGGGGGGTGTCTGTATTGTGAGCTCAACAAAAGATAGTATTTGATAAAGCCCTCCCACCCTGCTCAAAAGCCCCCATAAATAATGAAAAGTTAATGAAGAGGTAACTTAATGATGTAATGAATATGGCAGAGCAAGGTCAAAGACAGCTGGCCTGGGTTTGGTGGGCTCTATAATAAAGCCCGGAGACCAAACTCATTATCGTGTACGTGTGTGGGTTTGTGTGTCTCTGTGTATGTGTGTGTGTGTGTGTGCCTGTGTTTATGTGATTAAACAAACACCTTTTGGCAAACTAATATCTGTTTACTTCAGTGTGTCTGCATGTAGTAGGCTCTAATATTCACGTGTGTCCGTGTAGGTATACGTGTGTATGTACGCACACACACACGGTCTGTCATGTTTCTGTGTCCTGGATGTTTGGCTGGGCCAGAGCAGGACCAGATCTGGTGTTAGGCTGGTGATTAAAAATTGAGAGGGTTTGAATGATACTGATGAGAGTGGGTCGGAGCCAGGTGCGATCGATCCAGGGCTCTGGAGCATAGCAGTGCACACTCAGACAGAAATGGCACATAGGCGTGTGTGTCTTTATGTGCTTTAGTCAATGAAGTCTAAAATTCATCTTTAAATATACATTTATATATCTGTCTATCTATCTATTTATCTATCTATCTATCTATCTGTCTGTCTATCTATCTATCTATCTATCTATCTATCTATCTGTCTGTCTGTCTGTCTGTCTGTCTGTCAGTCAGTCTGTCTGTCTGTCTGTCTGTCTGTCTGTCTATCTGTCTATCTATCTATCTATCTATCTATCTATCTATCTATCTATCTTTGTCACTAAATCATGTCTTTATGGTAGCATTCACTCATCTAAATGTCTGCGTACTGTATTCCTTCCTGAGACTGTATTCCTTGTCCTCAGCTCAGCAAACCGTAACTAAGCCTGTAGTTTTTCTGGTCCAGCGTCAGTGGTTCCAGTTTCAACAGTGCCGACTTGGTCCGAGAAGTGCTTAGTCAACGTCGGGCAGGTGGGTCCTTCGATCTGTTTCTCCTGGCCTGACGCTGGGCTGTATAAGCACTGTTGTTCCTGACCCTGACTACCATGCTTCAACTGACTGGGGAAACACAGACGGGGGGAGGGAGGGCGGGCGGGCGGGCGGGCGGGCGGGCGGGTGTCTGGGAGCAGTCACCAGTGCAGCAGAGTGCATCTGGGAGACTTCCATTACTTCCAGTGATTGCTGCCATCAGTGTGTGTTTGTTCATTGTTGTCATTATTTTCGTGATACGATAACATAACTTTTCATATCAGCTTCATCAGTCTGGCGGGAATCATCATAAATGGGGTTTGTAATGTGACAGACACACACACACACACACACACACACACACACACACACACACACACAGATTTGGGGAGGCGTTTGCTGCGGTGGATCCCCCAGATTCTTTCCCCGGCTACTCCACTGCACCGCTCCCCACCGGTCTGGGTGGGAGAAGTCTGATTTGTGGCTCGTCCGCAGATGTGTTGCTCTCCGAGATTTTTTAATGTGACAGAGGAGACTGGGGGTCTGTCTGTCTGTGCTGGTGTTTTATTGAGGGATGGCGTGTCTGTGTCCCTGTCTCACCGCTACTCCCTTTACAAGCGCCGGGTCAGCCGACACGGCCCACCGCACCACTCCGCCGATGGTCAAGTCTTAAATCAGTCCCAGCCAGCGTTGCTGTCACCGTTTAAAAACGCCTGCTTTTTTTTTCCGCCATTTAAAAAATCGCAGGCCAATCCCTCCACTCTGTATTGGATTTCCGTGTAAGTGGTTCACATGTTAGAAACGCGTTGAGGCAGCTTCTCTAACGTTTCCGACGCCCTTTATCCATCTGCGGAGGAGAGGGTCTTTGGTAGAGATGTGGGCACCGTTGCAAATGAGGAGAAGAGCTAGCCAAGGCTAAGGAAATGTGTGAAGTGGCAGCAGCAGACTGAAAGGGACAGGAGTGCAGCGTGCGTGCCTGCAGTGGGCGGGAGAGAGAGCGTGGTGAGGCCTGGGTGGCTGTCGTGGTAGTGGAGGGGGTGGGGGTGCGGGATGACTTTAAAGTGAAATCATTTCCTTTGCTTAATCAAAAGATGACAGGCCGGAGCCTCAGAAGTCCCATCTGTGCAACACGGCGGAGCCGCGCGCCCTTCAGAGGGGGCTGAGATGCAGGGGCGATATCACCGCGCCGAGGTTATCGCTTAGGACGGGGGCCTCTCCCTCGACCCACTCCCACGGGTAGAGCGCTGCGTTTCAGGAAAAGGGTGTTGGAGTGTTTCCGCATAACCAAAGGATAAAAGATGAATAATGGAACACGCCAAAGCCAGATTCGTCTTCTCTTTCTTTTCTTTCTTTTTTTCCTCATGCAGTTTTTTTTTTCAACTTTGTTCTCTCACACTCCGGCACTGACTCCGATTTCAAGGGAAGGAGTTACAGTCAGTGTGATTGACAGGTAAATCCTTTCAGACGTTTGCCATATGTTGAAGCCGTGGTTGCTTCCCAGTTTGTGGGCCCATTCATTTCCACATTTGGCCCATTCATGTATATTCTCTCCTATTCCTCCCCGGCTGAAACGTCGCCTAAACTACAGCCTAGAAACAAGTCCTCTCGTGGCTGGGATGGCGTGCAACAACACCGCGGCCACTTCTCCTTTAACCTGCATCTTCACGTGCTGTGAAGTGATCCCACCGCTGACACCTGTATAACACTGACAGTCAGCACCTTCAGTACAATTTATGGCAGGGTGTCCGTGGCATCACTCACCAGAGAGCACCGTTAGCAGACATCTGTTCCCCCATCTGATCAGGCCCAGTGTCTCGTCTCGGTGGCCGTAACTCACGTGCACCCTCAACCATTCCCTCCCTGCAACCATAGAAACCATTCCACATCACCCCCACCTTCCTGACTGTACACACTGATTGAGACAGCTTGTGGTCATGCTGTGTGTGTGTGTGTGTGAGAGTGAGAGAGAGTGTGTGTGTGTGTGTGTGTGTGTGTGTGAGAGTGTGTGTGTGTGTGTGTGTGTGTGCCTGTGTGTGTGTGTGTGTGTGAGAGTGAGAGAGAGTGTGTGTGTGTGTGTGTGCCTGTGTGTGTGTGTGCCTGTGTGTGTGTGTGTGTGTGAGGTCATCTATTGGTTCCTTGTGTAATGGAACAGTTCAATACTAACACCACTAATAAGACGATAACACTCGCTGGCTGGTCTGGTTTTAGCTTTTGACCACAGTAATGAAATGTAAACATTTTATCTTTAAGGCCCCACTCACGCTAGCACACTGATTCTATTAAATACTGTGAACACACATCGGCGTCGCACAGAGAAGGCCCCAAGCAACGAAAATTAAACAACTGCACTCATTCGGACATAAATAGTTTAATCTCCAGCACCATAAATCACGCATTGAACATACATTTGGTCTGAGCCAGGACTTCAGGTTCACACCCGGACTCTGTAAACATGTTTTGAGCCGGCCCCTCATGGTGATTCATCCAAAGAAACTGCCGTAATCAAAAACAATAACCATTCAGCGCGTAAACTTTTCAAAACGTCCCCAAGAAGTATGAAATAATAATCTGTGTGTGGGCCCGTCTGGGCGGAGAATGCAAACATTTCACAATAAAGTTGTTTAAATAAAGGCCTTGGCATCGATGGCTGAGAGATAGGACATGCTGCGTTAATTACACATGCTCATAAAAATAAACCACTGGTATAAAGTATGACTCTCCATACAACAGGATTGAACCTATAAAACTGCAGTGAGAGGTGTGCTCCTCAGATGTGAGAAGGATGTATTGTTTGGAGAAAAAACACAACAAGCCCGGAGAGAGAGGGAAAAAAAGAGAGAGAAAAGGATGAAAAAAAGAAAGAGAGAGCGACTGTACAATCAACAAAGAGTGCAGTGTTTACTCTGAATTTAAAGACTTTCAAATTCTTCCAGTGCCATTGTGTGGCATTAACGGAGGGAAAACAGGCTGGCTAAGCGAGCCGTTTATTATTCTTAAACTGTGTGAAAAGTAATATGCTTTAAAGGCCCCGGCGAATGTATCACCGGGGCTTGAGAGGGCCCACGTATACGGTTTTAAGTGAGTAAAGTTACATAGAGGGGATGGAGAGAAAATGGATTATTTTTCCTCAAGCGCGGACTTAAGTTTTCACTGCTGGGTGGCCCATTCCACTTTAGCCATGTTAACATAAGAATAGAGGGCAAGGAGGGGCTGAGGGGAGGGGGGGGGAGCTGGTTTAAATTATTCTCCGCCTCGGCAGCAGCATAGCAGGGGCTGTTGTTATCCACATATAACATCAGATGTTCACTTTCTCTAGCGCACTGGCTCCCCTCTCTCTCCCCTCTCTCTCCCTCGCTCTCATGCCTTCCCTGTTTTTTCCCCTCCTTGCTCTAGTCAGTGAGCGTCTTGCGGGGAGCAGCCCCCCCAGACTGATGGGTGGCATTGTTTACCAGTGTGCTGGCCAGAGCTGGCACCTCCTGATACTACAGGGGCAGGAGTGGTTGCAGCGGCTCACATCGAGGCACACGCGCTGTCAGAACAGTAGAGGACCGAGCAGGTCGCTTTTTTTTTGCCCTACAAAAGCCCAACAGCAGGGCAAGATGCAGTCTGCCATTTCTAATTCCAACCCTATGAGCTCTGCGTTAGCTCACAGCTAAAAGAAGTGGATCTGTAGGTGCTTCAGCACAGAGGCTGGAGAGGCACACAAGCCCCTAAGCCGGGGTAGAGGCATGCAGTTATGAATAAATGTTTGTATACATTTTTTTGTATATCTTGGAGTGCACGGATGGCGGATGAACTGTGCTTAAAGACATCTGGATGCGATGAAATACCATTTGTCTAAACAAAATAGGAGCCCCTTCTTTCGCAGGCTGGAAAGCCACCCAAATCGTGTGCGGCTCTTTACTACATGCTTGTGCAATGTTTTCAATGGGACCGTATTGACAAATATTTCATTGCAACAGCTTTCAGGGGTTCCAAAATGTGATAGTTTTTCCATAGTTGTCTCAGCTCGGGTAAACAGGAATAGCAGTAAAAGCTCACTGCAGGATTAAAAAGACACACGTTTTTTCACTGCACTGGGGTAAAACAGACTCCAAAAAAGGACCTACTCAGATTTTGAATATTGGATATTTTTCTGGAAGAGCACAAGGGCTCTTGACCTGATATCAACATATCTTGTAGCCATAGCAACCCAGTGATTAAAGCTGCAAATTCTTTCACAAAAAAAAATCAAGATAGCGTAATTCTTGATTTAAACCAGATTTCAAAGTGTATAATTTCATGATGGCTTTTTTTTCACTTAGCTTTAAAATATTCCAAAGCCAAAGTTACTCATTTTCTGAGTTTGATAGCTTGCTGTCACATAGACAAATGAAAATAAAAAATGCATATTTATCATCATATTTCTGTACCATTTTTAGAATCCAGTTTGAAGTGGGTTGCAGTGAATAAGATGGCTTCTAGTTGGTCATGGTGAATGAGCCAGTAAATAATCAAGCATGTAAACATAAAGCACATCTAGCTGCTTTATGGCATATTAATTAGCATTTTTAATCAGCAACTGGTGATGTTACTGGATAGGTTCAAATGGAATGAAGGGCAGGACAAAGGAGAGAGGGAATAATGGTAGGGAGAGAAAGAGAAAGAGAGAGGGAGGGAGGGAGAGAGAGATGGTGTTATGTGCATGTCTGTGTATATGAGAGACACCTATAGATTTATCTGCTTCTTAATTCTATTTAAACAAATAGTCTTGGAGCCCAGGAAGGCAGTGGAGGGACATGACTAGGATAATAAGCATCATGGAATGTAATCAGATTTCTAAGAGGAATTGATTGTTGTGAGGCAGAAGGAGCAGGAGAAGGGTTGACAATAAGCTGAAATTTAAGTGTTAATTTTTATGCTAATCCGTTGGCATCTCCATGTGATGCAATTTGGTTGCCGCGTCGTACATATGAAATTGTCCCGCTCACTGAGAAAATGTCAGCTTGCCAGACCCTGAAAGCTTGTAATTTATTAGGTATGTTTCTATTAGTATGTGTCACAGTTGTTAGCGAGCCACTCTCCTTCTCTCTCCTCTCCTCTTCCCTCTCTCTCTCTCTCTCTCTCTCTCTCTTGCTCTCTCTCTCTCTTTCTCTCTCTGTCTCTCTCTCTCAAATGCAGACACTCATGCACACACATATGTGTTCAGGCTGCAAAGACAAACAGATATGCAGTCCCACCATCCCACCCAAATACACAGACACTCACACACACTCACACACACTCACACACACTCACACACACTCACACACTCACACACTCACACACACACACACACACACACACACACACACACACACACACACACACACACACACACACACACACACACATACACAAACACACACACATTGATGTTTCTCTTGCTTATGTCGCCCAGCTCCCTGCCTTAAGAAACGTCTCAGCTCACTGGCTGTAACACTGGGGCATTAATGTATTATCATATATCGGGTGGTCCTTGCCCTGTGGACAAAAGGCTATTTAATACAATTTAATGGCATTCCCGGGCAGGAGAGAAAGAAGCAGTGAGAAGAAAGAGAGAAAGGGCCGAGCTCAGATTAAAACAGCATCTGTGTTTCTCATGACTCCCCCATGCAAACATCTCAGCCCAGGACGCATGACTTCTCCTCCTCCCCCCCCCCCCCCCGAGACAGAAGAAGCAGCACACAGAGAAAGCAATGGTGGGAAAGCGAGAGAGTGAGAAAAAGGGAAAGTTGAAAGAAGAAAGAAAATGGCTGGAGGGCACTGTTCAGTCTGCTAACGAATAACGCAAGGCAAGCTGCAGCGTCCGTAAGCTGTCACAGGCAGAGCTGCTGTCCAAAGGCCATTAAGTGATCGATTTCCACACTGGCGACGTGGTGATGTCATCCACACGAGACGCTCGGCGGATGACAGCAGGCGGAGGGTGACAGCCACCGTGTTTGGGCATCTCCTCGGCCCTGACAGCCCCCCGTCAAGCGACAGCTTTCCTCGGCCCACCACCCTCTTCTCTCTTTCTTTCTCGTGATTCTTTTCCTCTTCATCTGTCTTTCCTTGCCCACATATATACGTTCGTCTGCTCCTTCCGTCCTTCTCTTATCGTGCAGCTCTTCCTCCTGTCCTTGTGTTTGTGTTAGCACCAGTATTCTGGTCTGGGGGATCTAGTCAAATTGTAAACTGGGAGTTCACTCAGAGTAAAAGGTTTGGATGCAATTCACATATAGGTCAATTAAATGCACCAACATCTGCTCTCCCCTAACCATTTGCATATAGTATTCATATGTTAATGATGTCCCTTGTTTTGTGTGTGTGTGTGTGTCCGTGTGTGTGTTTGTGTGTATGTGTGTTTGTGAGTGTGTGTGTGTGTTTAAGTGTGTGTGTGTGTGCGTGCCTGCGTGTGTATTGGTGTGTGTATATGTGAGTGTATTTTCTTTCCTTTCTTTTTTTTTGCACTTCCTCCCCTCCCAGTCTCTTTGAAACAAAAAAGAGATACAAAATGTGTGGATTCATAGTGCTTCTGCTGGTCACTCCAGACCGGATACACTCGCCCTATTTTTGTTTCCTCTCGTCAAACATTGTGAGGAGGGCTCTCTCTCTCTCTCTCTCTCTGTCTCTCTATCTCTCCCCCTCTTAAGCAGACAAGTGCAGTGCTTGTTCAGCCACCATTGGTCTTGATTTCAACAAGAATCCTCCTACTTTCACAAGGAAGGAAGGCCTCTCTTTGGGAAGCAGCTTAATGCCTTATAAATCAATGATGACACAGATGGACCAGCGATAATCTATTTAGAATGCCTCACAGCAAATATTGTCGTACAGATGATTAGAGATTGAGCTATTTTAGCTCTGCCCCTAGCCCTTTCCACATATCTTCTGCCTCTTTGAACGATTTACGTAAATTATGAAGGGGAAAATCTAATATGTGCGTGTTTTTTGTTTTTTTTTGGTGGGGGAGAGAGGGTGGAAAAAATGGAGGTTGTTTAAGGGTGTGTTGTTGATGTCTTAGTTCCCCTGGCAAGATGCGCCCATGTGGTGCTGAACAAAGGCAGCCCGAGAATGGTGGTGGCGGCCAAAAAAGCCTAATGACAGAACGGCTGCTTCTTTAACCCAGAGTTGGGGCGGGGAGGGGCCGCGTAATGGATCCGTGACTGGAACCGAGGTGCAAATAGACAACTGAAGGCTGGGTCTCTCTCTCTCTCTCTCTCCTTTTCTCTGGGTTTCTCTCTTTCTCACTCTCCCCTCTTCTCTCATTTATGGTTGATGGGTCCCGATTTAGTGTGTGAGGCCAAAGAGGAGGAGGAGGAGGAGAAGATGAGGGAGGGGAGGAGTGTGAAAATGAAGTGGAGGTTGTCAGATGTGGCAGCTGCTTGGAATCCTGATAAATATAAGCCTGTATTGATCGGCTGAAAATGAAAGATCCCAGAGTGGCGTGCAGTATTTAGCTTCTTGTCTGGCTCGCGCGTCAGCAGTGGCCTTGCCTCGGAGGGATAGATTTCCAGCCCTGCTTCAAGGCACGGCTTTGATTTCATCTTTAACCTTTTTCGGCTGCATTTCCTTGACCTCTGTGCAGGGCTGTGATTCAGTGAATTTGTTCAGTTCCTTTTGACATCTCCCTCTCTTCATTTCTCTCTCCTCCTCTCCTCTCCTCTCCCTTCCTGTCCCCCTTTCCTCTTCCTTTTTCCTCCTTTGACAGGGTAAAGACTCATCCTCCTCGGCCAGTGCTGTGTGCTGTACTGACTCAGAGCAGGAAGGTGCCTGGCTCCACTAAACCTGCCCAGTTGATCCCTGACCAGTATGCAGTTTGTGTGTTAAGGTAAGATACGCCAGCTACACTCACAGACAGACATGTATAATCCATACAATCGGCACACGTCATGTACACACATAAGAGCACACACAGAAACATACAGACCCACACAGCCACATGGTTTCAGGACACACACACACACACACACACACACACACACACACACACACACACACACACACACACACACACACACTCACACACTAACACACTCAGAGACAGACAGACAGACATAAATCATCCACATCGACACACATATAGTATATACACACATAAGCACACACACATAAACATACAGACCCACACAGGAATATAGTTTCAGCACACAAACACACACACACACACACACACACACACTAACACACCAACACACTCACAGACAGACCGACAGACAGACATAAATAATCCACATCGACACACATATAGTATGTACACACATAAGCACACGCACACAAACATACAGACCAACACAGGCACATAGTTTCAGCACAGACACACACACACACGCACACAGACACACACACTCTCACACACACACACACACACACACACACACACACACACACACACACACACACACACACACACACACACACACACACACACAGGTTTAACATTGCCCTCTACATTTACCCTATCAATATATGCACTGTACTGCTATAATCTCCACCTGTCAGGGGCCTTTTAAAAGTGCACAAATAAATACATGTAAAACCAGCTATAAATCAACCGCCGCCCCACACCAGCACTCAAACTTCAGCCGTTCACTTCACTAACCAGTGCCAAGCGCTCAGTCCTACATCACACTGAAGACACATTAAGCCCTGCAACAAATGTCAAATGGGTCTATGCATACCATTTCCAAAAAGAGACAAAAAAATCATCAATCCGGTAAATGAAGTCACTATGAATAGCCTGGACTTTGTTAAAGATGAAAAACTACAAATAAAGCACACAGATCCATGAATTAAAAAGAGAAGCCCTCCTTGTCGGGTGAACAATGCACCCTTACTCTTTCAGATGGATGATAAATTCCCTGCGAGGGAGCCTGCAACAGCTGTTGGCAGACGGGCCGATATGAGAATAGCAGCATAGGATGAGCGCGCATTAAAAATTAATACGCTATTTAGCCTAGGTGTATTTTAGGTATTTGACATTTTCATGTCCGGGACAGACTACATTTATTCATAGTACAGAAAATAAAAAAAGGCACAGGGGTTGGTGTGAGAGCAGCAAGTGAAGGCCATTCTGTTTTTATGGTCACCTTTCCCCACAGTAAAGCAGCCCAGTTAGGCCTCAGAGCACATGGAGATCTGCAGAGGAAAATGAAACTCATTACTGGAACGGTAATAATTAGCACATCGGCGCAGTGGCAGAAAAGCCTTTGGCCTCTCAAGACTCCTGTTCCTGTCCTTTTTCATTTAAAAAAGATATTCATAATGATTTCCCCTACTTCGCTTTTTTCCAATGGCCTTCAAAACATATCGGAGAGTCTTGTGCTGTGGCTGTGGCTTTGACGGGCGTAAATAGCGCGGCGTGGCGCGGTGCGGTGCAGTGTGCCGGTGGCAGGGGTTTGTTTCCGAGAGCTGAGATGCAGCGCGTGGCCAGACAGTGCGAGTGGAAATCCCAGCTCGCGCAGTGATTAATTACTAATGCCCCTCCAGAACATCTCCCTATCCCTCACCATCTAATCGCGCTGAAATCTAAGACATGCCTCTGCGAAAGGGGGGAGAGGTGCCTTCCTACACGGGCCACCTCTATCCCCCTCTCTCTCCCTCCCTCCCTCCTTCCCTCCTTCCCTCCTTCCCTCCTCCTGTCCTTCACTCCAGCCTGTTGTCCCTTGTCCTCCTGTCGTCTCTCGCTCGCTCTCTGTTCCTCCTCTATCCATCTCTCCATCTATCTCTTCCTCCCTTCGATGCTAATCTTTTTTCCTCTCCCAGTTCCCCTTACACTCTTTATCTCGCTTTCAGTCTCATAAGCACTTACTCTCTCACTCCCCCTCCCTCCTTCAGTCTATATCTTTTTCTTCTTCTTCTTCTTCTTCTCTTCTCTTCTCGCCCCCTCTTCTCCCCTCTTTACACATTCTCCCTCTCACTGCATGTGTATATACATACACTGTCATTACCTCAGGGAATACTTTGCAATAGCGTGTTTAACACCACAGCCCTGCAGTCACAACTCCGAACATCAGCCTTAAAGGCACATAGTGGAGAGGCTCGTGTTAGTATGTTATACATGAGACTTGAGCATTACAGAGGAGGGGGGGGAGCTTTCATTTTAACACTTATAGCTATTATGGGATCACAAAAATCTCACAGCAAGGATAATTTCCTGAGATATCTCTGACTACAAAGAAACACGGAAATCAAAGTACACTCTTACCATTTAAAGGGGGGAAAAAAGAGGCTCCTTTAAAGTGACATTCGCAACAGCAACTCGCTTCATTTTGCTGCCTGTAAAGACTCCTCAGCGCCGAAGCTATGTGCTGTTCTTGACAGGTAGCTACATGCGAGGAGACAAAAGCGATCTCTCCAGAGAATCACGCTGATATAGAGGCCGTCACAAAGTTACACACATTAACAACATGTTTTACACAAGCAGCACACTAGGAGAAGAAACATAGTGTCCAAAGCTACCTCTTCTCTTCTACATACTTCAAAGCTGCTATAATCATTCTTTTACAATACCTAGTTGGCTTTTACATATGGATGGCTATCAGGGAAATCTATGTTCTGAAAGGTAAAAAATCCTCTTCAAGGCTCTGCAGTCAAATTTCAAAACATTTTATGAATGTTTGTTTATCCTTAATGTCAGAGGTAGCACTGGAGCAGCACACTATACACGTCTGAAGATTTGGTGTTGAACTCCAGTGTGTACACATGGCAGTGGAGTCTTCATTCCCCTTGGATGGAGTGGGGGTTGTGGGGCATGTGGGGCATGTGGGGGTGGTGGTGGTGGTGGTAACATGGGCGCAGTTTCCCCCTGTGGCACGAGGGCTTAAGTGTCAGAGTCGATGTGCCTTTGAGGCCATATCCCAGCAGATTAGCGTCTCTCCTTATCATTCAAATCAAGCCTCCGCTCCCTTTGAAAAACATATTGTACACATCGCCGCTTCCCTCCCCCTCCCTTACCCGAACCCACCCCCCCTCCATCCATCCATCCCTCCCTCCCTCCCCCCTTTCCGTTGTCCGTGATGACAATCAGTGGCTGAAATGACTGTCTCCAAGGAACTTCCCAGAGCCGCTGACAGGCATCAGCACTTGTGGCGCGGTCCTGCAGTACACGAGCACAACACGTCTGTACATTTATCCATCCATCCGGGGAGGGAGAGACGGAGAGAGTGAAAGAGAGACGGAGGGAGGGAGGGAGGGAGAGAGGGAGAGAGGGAGAGAGAAAGCGAGAGCACCTCGAGGGATAGGGTGGGGGTGTCCAACCTAATCCGTCTCCCACATCATCCTCCTCATATGATAGCAGGAGAGTAATTGATATATGGGCCTAGCCATCCCTTCGTCTTGCTGCGTTAAGGTCGACTTATCTACATTTCACCCCTGATTTCTCCACTCCCACTATATTTCCCTCTAGATATTGACTGACTGCCATGGATTCTCGTTGTGGAAATAAGAATTCGGAAGAAAGAGAGAGAGCGAAAAAAAAAAAAAAACGATTGAGGGGGGGAGAAAAAAAAGAAAAGTGCCTTTCTTCCAGTGCCTAACCCTTGCCTGTTATCAAAGTAACTTCCAGCTTATTAGCGACAAAGGGCCTTTTTCTCCGTGGCCCCCCTCCCCCCGTCTTCCCTCCTTTGTGCGGCGGCCATGTACGCCAGCTCTTCCTGAATTAAACTGCTGGCTTCCTGTTCTTTTATATGCATGGCCACATCTGGGGGAGCTTGCTCACAGCCCCGCTGCTTAATAACAATCACCTCTCCTTTCAGTCTGCCCTGATTGTTTCTAATTCACTCTGACAGATAGTGCCTGACAAGCCGCCCGCGCCTCCCTCCCTCCGTGACCCCGGCTCACTCACCGCACTTATACCGCCTGTCATTTTTAATATTTGATTTCGGTTTTAAGTTATGTGTTTTACCCAGATGATGAAATCAGTGTTTAACGGAACACAAAATGGATCTTTCTCTCTCCTCTCCTCTCCTCTTTCTCTCCTCTCTCTCTCTCTCTCTCTCTCTCTCTCTCTCTCTCTCTCTTTCTCTCTCACCTCTCTCACCTCTCTCATCCCACTTCTTTCTTTTCCTCTCCTGCCATTCCCCCCTACACCCCCCACACACACACACAGCTCACCCCACCACCGCCTCCTCTACCATTTCCCCCTCCCCTCCCTGCCTCTGTTCATCCAGACAATAAAAGTGCACAGAGTGTAATCAGGAATGGAAAAAAAGAGACATAATGAAATGTGCATTGCATGGAAGCACAGGGGAATAACATGTTTGTATGTCACCCAATGTCATTGGCTCATAGGCTCGCCACTCATTTGGGGGGTGATTTATTCAAGCTCATGCTGTCAGTGCCGGCTTTTATAGACAAGGTGTCTGGAGCCCAAACGAGCTTATAACTTTGGCCAGCGCAGATAAATCACCTAAGCGGGCTGAGATGATTCGGTTTGGGCACTGTATGAAGCCCTGCTCTCCACTGACCACCGGGGAAAAAAGGTCCCGTTTCCTGCTATGTCCTTAGGCACCTCCATTTGTTTGTTCCTGCTCACTATCGATCTCCCTTTAAAGGTGTATAGACATGCACAATATGTATATCAAGTATAGGTCCTTTACCAGGCTAGGGGAGGAATGAATAGATGCATCGACAAGTAGATGGATGGCATTTTGGGAGAAAAATCCATTCGTTGCCTTCAATAAAAACGCAATCTATATCCAAATGAAAATACACAGTTTGGGTCAATCCATTTGGCAATGTGCTCTTAAGGTTTGTGTGATTAAATATCTGGATGAAATGGGCTGTTTGGAAGGAGACAAATATCCACAGCAGAGAGAAATGAAAATACCTAAGATCAAATTGAAATAGTCCATTAAGAGCTGGGCCGTTGTGGGTAAACATGGGATTTCAGGTTTGACCTCTCCTTTTCCTTGAGTCAACTTACGCTGCAAATCAAATACCTCTTCATTTTAATCTCCAACCGCACATTAACAGCATCCACTTAACTCTTAATTATGCTTGTCTACAAAAACACTCATTGTTATATGCTTAGTACTGACCTCTAAAGCACTCTGCCAGCTCAGCAATGCCCTTAAAACATTATATCTTATATACTACAACTGCTTCAACTTTGCCTTAAGGTTTCTAGTAACATCTTTATATTACAGTGAAAGACATATGAAGTCTCTTAGCTCATTGGACCTCTGAATTCAGCTCTACCTACTAATCATTGCCTCTTATCCAGCACCAGGCATTAGACCTCCCCCGTATCTGTGCCCTATCTGTGGTATGAAAATGAACCAAAACCAGCCACCGAAAAGACATCACATCATTCAGGGACGCGACAGTGCCTAGGGCACACCCAAGTCCAATATATATCTTTTTTTTTTTTTGAATGACAAAAACAGAACTAATTGGAGTACCACTGCATGTTTTCACTAAAGGCACAATTTAATTACATTTGAACTGGGAACGAGTATTTTGGGAATGTGGTATGTTCGCTCAAACAAATGGAGCGAACGAAAAGCAATATTTGTTTTGCTTTGATTAGCAAATCGGCAGGGTAATTTGTTAAGAGACGGACAGAAAATCTCTGTTCGGCTTTCCCCCCACCGCCCACCCCCTACCACCCACACACATGGCTTGTGAGTGGCCCCCACCCCACCCGTTCGGAGGTCCCTAGTGAACACAGACGGACTCCCCAAAGCATTTGTACCTCGCCTTAAATGTTAATGAACTTTGGCCTCAGGCTCCGAGAGTTTGGACCGCCTCGCCTCGCTTCTAACCTCCTTGTCCTTTAGTGGCAGTTGATAAATACTTTATTAATAACTTTCTAAATAATGTAAAGAGTATTGTTGTCTCCAAGCTTGTATTAATAAACATGAATGAATTTATTTGTCTTTAACAAAGCATGATTAATGCACATTAGAACAGTGTAGTGCTCATTCTACCCAATCTTTCACCCCTCCCCACCCCAAAAAAGACCCATCAGCATTAAATATTTATGGCATAATATTAATGGTTTTGTAAAGAAAATAACAAGTTATTAATCCTCTGATTAACAACTGATTAACCTTTTTATTAAACACGTGATCCGTGCATCGTCAATTCAGGATATGTCGCCCGAGTGTGCTGCAGAATAATTATTTTTGTGTCTTTTTTAATTGCAAAATTCACACGGCTGAACTGTTTTTTTGCGTGTTCTTGCACACACAGGCAGGCTCGCGCGCTCTCACACACCACTGCAAACACAATGTCAGATTTGTAGCTCCAGCAAAGAAATGCAGAACATCTACAAATTTTTCTATCGCGTGAAACAAAACAGACTAAATTTAGTCACAGATTTTTGAAGACAATGGGGTTTAATTCACATATCCGTTTATTCCACTGTTATTGGCATGGTGTGGGAAAGTGGGAGAAAAGCACAAAGCTGAAGGACAAACGATTCCGCTCGCTTTTTTTTGTCTTTGCTCATCTCTGTGCTATTGTGTGTATTTTTAGTTCTTGTCTGAGTCTATTCAAACACAATTATGCTTATGTTACACATTTGCCAAGAGTTGACTTCAGCTTACAGACAGGAAAGCTTTGTGATCTCTCGGTCAGGTGATCCTCCACACTGAAAACCATATGTTCAATCAGATTTGACGCTCAGGCATAGATTAACACTCCCCAACTCCTTAATTATCCCTGTGATATGGGATATTATACAGTATATATAGCTCATATTTGACAGGCTTTCTTAGAGCTAAGCAAATATAGTTTTGTAGAGCTAAGCAAATAAAGTAAACAAGTTCACCACAGGCAACTTTGATCATATGAATGGACCAAAGATGAAGACTACAAAACTGTGAACACTTTGAAGTTAAAAGATAGATTTCTCTTATTTCCCTTCAAGGACATCTGGATTTTAACAACCACTTGCACCTCAGCAGGAAGGGCAGAAACATAGGCTGCTGTCCCAACCCGACACTTTTTCTTTCAAAATTTTCATTCATATCTTTGTTCGAGCGGCATTTTTCAAGCTTCGAGGCCCTGCACTCCTCTGAGCTGCTTTCCTTTAGTGAGCAGAATTCATCAAAGCCCAGCGTGTTGTGAAAGACACCAACAATAGAGGTCTTTGTGTGAAGATGTGTGAGTGGATAAGCATGTTGGGGACACTTGTTGTGTTTTATGGCCTCTCTTATGATGGATGGGTTTGTGTTCGGTAGGGTGTCTTTGTTCAAGTACGCCTTTTTTTATTATTAAACCCAATGGCTGAATTCACCTTCAGGGTCTTTCTCTTAAACAACCCCCCACCCCCCACCCCCCCACCACCACTACCTTCCCTCCCTCTGGATTTCTTTGGCCTTTCCCACTTTCTGTCTCTTCCTCTTCTTCACTTAATCTCCCTCTCTCTCAATCATCCTGCTTCTTGTACTCTTTCTTTTTGCCCACTCTGTGCTCTTCATTCCTGCCACCCAGATTTGCATTGTAGCATCCTGTCTTTGCTCTCTCTCTCTCTCTCTCTCTCTCTCTCTCTCATTCTTTCTATGCTTATATCTTTCTATCCTTTCTCTCTTTCCCTCCCTCTTTCTATCACTTTTCCTAACACAAACTAGCCGCCCTGGGATTCCTCACAGTCAGTCACACACCCCTCCAAAAAACAATTATCTTTGCACTTGCTTTTAGTGCTGTTTGTCCTAATTACAGATCATTTTCACATTTCTAGTCCTATTGCAGTTTTGCCCTGAATGTTGATCCTATTGAGGTTCAACCTTATTTTACTCGCTGGAACACCCCTAAGACCTGGATTCATCACATATTCCCCCGTGTCTCTCTCTCTCTCTCTTTTTCAAATTTGATATTTCCCTTCCTCTTTTCCTCCTTTAAAAAAAAAAAAGATATCATTTTTGTAGTATTATCCAGTTGAATTAGAATCAGGTCCCAAAATACACAGAAGGACGTACCGTATGCCTTGTCCCAATTTTGCTGTTGTGGTGCAGGTTTATCTTGTATTTTTTTCTGTTTTGCTGAGGTGTGTAGCCCTAGTAGGACTCACTAACATCAGTGCCACTGGGGACCGGTATGATATTTATAGAGTGCAGCTATAGAGGTGGACTTCATTTTAATTAAAAACCAAGTAAAGGTGGTTAATTCCTTTCTTTTCTCCCTTCTCTGCAATTGCTGTCTCCTGCGCTCTGTTTTTGAAGTGTTGGGCTTGCACACACACATAAGCACACACACTCTCTCTGACACACACAAACACACATACACATACACACACACACGCACACATGCTCTTAAGCCTCTTAGAGATCCGATTCACCGTGCAGACACAACATGCGCTGGAGTTGCAAGGAGAGGTTTAGACATGGTGCAAGGCTTTTTTCAATTAGAGGCGGATCGCGGAGGGCCGATAGGATCGTTGCGCGACGGGCCGGGTCAGTGGCGGCCTATGGGATTAGACCCGCGCCGCGGTCCCGCCACAACGCCGAGCCACAAACCCGCAAAGCAGCCACGGCCCCCCGTCCCATGTTAGAGCACCCCACACAGCCCCGTCAGGGGGGAGAAGGGGGGGGTTACGGCCCATGCTCTCATCACACACGATTCTGTTATCAGCACAGGGGGAAACCAACACACCACACTGACGTCAAACACACACACACACACACACACACACACACACACACACACACACACACTCACACACACACACACCACTTCATTCAACAGGGGGAGGAGAGAATGCTTTAATAGAAGCTCACATTGATGTGAGCTCGCAGTGAATGTCTGTTATGGCTAGTGCTGGTTGGGCTTTGAGAGAGCCCAGGTGGTTGAGAGTCCTGCGGAGAACAGAGAAGTGGAAGTGACCACTGCGTGACCCACTCGAGCGGACACACACAGGCTGATGTCATATGTAAACAGGCGGGAGCAGGGGAAATAGAACGGCTCTTTAAAGTCAGAAAATGTGTATTTGAGACTGATGGCTTTCACATGACCTCGTCGTTAGCATATGGGGGTGGTCACGGAAGAAACACTAGGAATTACTGCAGGACTTCTACTCACCTGAATATTCTCTATCCCCTGAAGAGAAGAGGTGGAGAACTTCTTTTTATTTTTGCTCTCTTTTCTCTCCACTTCTCATTTTTGTCTTTTTCTTGCCGGGTCCTTCTCATTTTTTTCTTGGTCTTCCTCTCCAGCTCTCTCTCTCTCCTTCTGTCTGTCTTTTTCCTTTTGTTGAACTTCTTTACCTAGAAGGAGGATTGAAGTACCCTTGAGGAAATGCACACACACACACGCACACACACAGAAAGATCGAGAGATACAGAGACACACACACTCTCACACACACTCTCACACACACTCTCACACGCACACACTCACACGCACACACACACACACACACACACACACATACACACACACACACACACACACACACTCTCACACACACGCACACACACAGACGCGTGCGCACACACACACACATGCACGCACACACACACACACACACACACACACACACACACACACACACAGAATCACAGATGTTCTTCTATCTGGCTGTGGTGGTGAAAGCAGCAATCTTGTTTCTTCTTTAGTGGGATGTCGTTGCCCAGCTCTCAATGCCAGTTGGTGGCCCTGTGCTGCTCAAAGAGTGTCTCGTTCTATTTAAAAAACACATGTGCACACACAAACACAAACACAAACACAAACACACACACACACACAGAGTACATAATTATCGCCATGCTCCAGTGTCTTCTATTCAAGACAGGAGGCCTCAGTCTTCTACAGATCATACCTAGCGAAGTAAAGAGCCTCCATAGCCACTTCGCTGTGCCTCCCACTTCCCGTCAACTTGTCACCGACGTAGATTTGGAGACAGTAGAAACATACCTGTGTGTGTGTGTGTGTGTGTGTGTGTCTATTAGAAAGAGTTTGTCGCTGCCTTTGTTGCTAACAGGCTCCTCTTCATCAGTGGGGAGTGCATGGTGACAGCCTCTGATAGGTACTTTGTTGGTATAGTCCTCTGCTCCTCCTTAATGAGCCATTACAGTGTGTGTGAGAGAGAAAGAATCTGAGCGTGTGTGTGTGTATGTGTGTGTGTGCGCACACACACTTTGTCTCCATTCTTGTTTGTTTGTTTGCAGACTTTTCCTCCACTGCTCTCTCTCTCTCTTTCTCTCTCTCTTTCTCTATCTCTCTCTCTCTCTCCGTGGCATGAGTTGTGTGTGAGGGGCGATGTTCGGCAGGCAGGCAGGCGCTGAAGTTTGAAGCTGGAAACTGTTCCCCCCCCCCCCCACCTCTCCTCAAAATCAAAGCAGCACCACATCAGTCCTCCTCCGCCTCCCTGCTGCCTGGAGCTCGGCGCCTTCCTCCGCAGCGGGAGCAAGGCAGGCCGTTGGAGAGGGGGGTGGAGGTGGCTAGGGGGGGGGGGGGGGGGGGGGGAAGCAGGATGGGGAGAAGGCAGCAGACTGTGACACGTACCTGTCAGCAGGTACTCAAAATAATTGGTAAATGACTACGGCGGGACGGCGACGTCTCTCTCTTCTCCGCCGTTTGATGAATATTTGAAGTCGCCAGGCAGCCGATGAGCGCAGTGCGGCGAGCCCCGGCTATCACAGGCAGGGAGGAGGAGGAGGAGAAGAAGGAGCTGATCGCAGAGTAGAGCAGCCCCGTCCCATCCTATCCCATCCCATCCCATTCCACCACAGCTACCTGTGCAGGAGAGACATATCTCTCACTCTCCAACTGCTCAAGCTGAAGGCAAATTCACCTATATATTCCCTCAAAAGAATGTAACATTATAAAATAAACACACACACACACACGCACACACGCACACACACACACACACACACACACACACACACACACACACACACACACACACACACACACACACACACACACACACACAGACACACAGGCATGTACAAAAAAATCCCATAATGTGCTGTACATACCCATGTACGCATGATTTTAAACTGTCCTCTTTGTCCTCATCACTGAACTATTCAACTCAAATTAATGTTTGGAAAAAAAAACCCTAATAATTTTGAAACAATGCCATGGAAAGTTCACCCAGATAATTAGGCGACGGACAATGTGCTTTAACTTTGGGGAATCTCCGCTCCCTGGCAATTTGACGAGAGCCATTGGGCTCTGTTTGTCTGGTAATGAAAAGTATTCATCTTCATCTTGCTCTTTCGCTGGTCTCCGACTCACTTTACACTATAGTCAATTAAACCCCTCAGGGCCTCTCGGGGCATAAAGGGATATATAACTCTTCTGACATTTCAGCACGCTCGTATTAGGCACACCCAAAGAGCCTTTCCACAGAAAAGATCCATTAGCCTGTTTAAAGGGCCCTGTTGCAGTGAGACAGAGATCGGCAGGCAGGCAGACTGCACCTGGAGCAGGGGGAGCTGGGTGGGGGTGGGTTGGAGGTAGGGAGTCTCTTGAAGAGCTTGGTCGCTCTAGCCCCATTTGAAAAAGGTCCCCCACCACAGAGGGAAGGCACCTGGATGTGGGACCCTTCTCTGTAGAGAGAGGGGGATGCATGGTGTGGTGTGGTGTGGTGTGGTGTGGTGTGGTGTGGTGTGGTGCGGTGCGGTGTAGTGTGGTATGGTGAGGTGTGGTGTGGTGAGGTGTGGTGTGATGTGGTGTGGTGTGGTGTGGTGTGGTGTGGTGTGGTGTGGTATGGTGTAGTGTGGTGTGGTGTGGTGTGGTGTGGTGTGGTGTGGTGGGATGTGGTGTGGTGTGGTGTGGTGTAGTGTGGTATGGTGTGGTGTGGTGTGGTGTGGTGTGGTGTGGTGCGGTGCGGTGCGGTGCGGTGCGGTGCGGTGCGGTGCGGTGCGGTGTGGTGTAGTGTAGTGTGGTATGGTGTGGTGTGGTGTGGTGTGGTGTGGTGTGGTGTGGTGTGGTATGGTGAGGTGTGGTGTGGTGTGGTGTGGTGTGGTGTGGTGTGGTGTGGTGTGGTGTGGTGTGGTGTGGTGTAGTGTGGTGGGATGGGATGAGGAGGAGGAGTAGTGGCAGAAGAAGAGGTGCTCTGCCCATTTCAGCCCGGCTGCCCGGTGAGTGCAGGACTGAGATAGAGGCAGCGGGGTAATGAGGCATGTGGAGCACATCCTCTCCTCACACTCCAGATGCCCCTCCAGGGCCTGTGTGTGTGGGTCACAGGCTCATCGCTTAGCCCTGCTCCCTCCATGGTGTGTAGCAGCCTGACACATACTCTAAACTGTGTGTGTGTGTGTGTGTGTGTGTGTGTGTGTGTGTGTGTGTGTGTGTGTGTGTGTGTGTGTGTGTGTGTGTGTGTGTGTGTGTAAGTGTGTGTGTGGTGTGTGTGTGTGTGTGTGTGTGTGTGTGTGTGTGTGTGTGGTGTGTGTGTGAGTGTGTGTGTGTGTGTGCGTGCGTGTGTGTGTGTGTGAGTGTGTGTTTGTGTGGCTGTGTAATGCTGAGTCAATCTACGCTTCAGACGTCAGCAGCCTGTCATAGGTTACCTTTTGTTGCCCTGTTTACTTCAAAGAGACTTTCGGGAGAGGGACGCATGAGGGCACGACCTTGACCTTAAACTCACCCCGATTGATTCCATTGATTGGGATCTGTTGACTTCCTATTGTTATCTGTGCTTTGGTAGCAAGTGGCAGGAGAAAGTGCAAGGGGAATAGAGATGTGTTATAAAGGCAACGCGTTAATCCGGAGAGTGTGGTGCAGCCAGGTAAATAAACGACACAATTCCTTTTCGGCAGTTCTCTGCTTCCCTAATCGCACTGACAGAAGCCCTACTGGAGGTATTCTGCATGGCTTGTATTTAAGGCTGATCTCAGTTTGTGTTTTATGTAGTCATTACTCCCCAGATAGTCTCTGAGAATGTGAGAAGAAATGACCCCCCCCTTCCCATTCTGATTTATTCATCTCAGTCAAGGATGTATGCAGACACGCAGAAAAAAATCCCTGGATCTCGAATGGAGTGACGGAGGATCTATAATTCATGAAAGCTAATGCATTGTTTCTGTTGCTTTATATGCCACTGCTTTCTTCTCCCTCTGTCTCTCCCGCACTAGCAGAGTCTCTGGCAAAGGTTGGCAATAATATCGGTATTGAAATGAGAAGTTTGAAAGACGCACCGCTCCCCTTTTTATGTGTGTGTAAACTGATTGGAATCACACATTGGGGGCTTACAGAATGGAGCTTTAAATGTTAAATGGGGGTTGAAGTCTGCCTGAACTAATTTGTAGAGCTTTGCACCATGTTGACATTTAAATGTGATAAGAATAGAAAACTGTATGCCGACCTATTTTGAAGATGCTTTCGGAATACATTCACATCAGCCCTGGCCTATAATTAATAAAAAAAGACAGTGTTTTCAGCACCCTTTTTTCCCCCCTTCCACCAGATTTGATTATAATACAGCCCCTTTATAAGACACAGGGCGGGGAGAAAAACAGAGCAGGACTAAAATATTAGCGGGGAAGGAATTAAGAGGGAAGTGGATAGCACACACCTGGGCTTGGGAGTGAGATTGCGTTGGCTGGCTGACTGCTGTGCTATCACATTACCGTCATCCAGTCCCGGTGTTTGTGCGAGAGAGTGGAGAGGAGAGGGACCTTGCGAAATCAGCATGCAAATAACGCCACATTGTTAACTTAATCAGATGCAGGAGAGAAAATATGGGGGGTGGGGGCGGGTGGGTGGGGGGGGGGGCGGGGTGAGAGGGAGAAGGAGGAAAGATGGGAGGGAGAGAGAGAGAGAGAGAGAGAGAGAGAGAAGCAGGGAGGGAGAGACTGGAGGGGGGGGGGGGCGCACAAACAAGAGTCAGGGTCCTCTGAAATGGCGGTGGGTGAGGAGATTAAACCCTTCTACCGATGGGGTGATGTCAGCAGGGTCGCTGCAGTGGCTCCCCCCCAAGGGTAAAGGGTAGACTGGATGTGTGTGCGTGTCAGTTAGACTCAGAGCAAGAGAGTGCCACAGATGTCTGATGTGCATTGTGGAGGGCTGTTATGACATAGGGGCTCCCACAGGCAGTAACTGGGGCTAGCTGACTAGAGCGGGCGCTAGCTGACTAGAATGGGCTCTAGCTGACTACAGCGGGCGCTAGCTATCTAGAGCAGGCTCTAGCTGTCTAAAGCGGGCGCTAGCTGACTAGAGCGGGCGCTGGCTGTGTGGCACTGGCTGTGGCCTGGCAGGACCCGGGCCCTGCTGTCAGAGGGCACGCCGCACCCACATGAAAAAAAAGCGCGCAGCTGCAGGGCCGGCCCACTTAAAGCCTCCCATCTGACAGCGTTGGCCGCGGGCACACAGAGCCACGGCGCTCGCTGGGCTCAACATGCTACCACCCGCACCCCTCCCCCATTTCGGCTGCCAGTCACCCTCTCCTCAGCGGGTGGCGCTCTACATACCCGGCCTCCGTGATTTTAAAATGCCGTGCACTCTGCTCCATCACAGCCCTTCTTGCCCGCGCGTGGAGTCATTTAAATCCCGCCGCCGCCGCCGCTCCCTCTGACTGGGAGCTTATTCTTTAATGAGCCTGTCAGCCGATGACACACACCGGACTGAGGCAAGGGCCCTCCCAGCTGCTCCCGGGCTGCCGGCGGAGGACTGATCCGCAGAGGTCCCGACCTCCTGTTCTCCCGAGTGTTCGTGCCGGGCACACCGTCGGACAACATGCTCACCGTAACCCATACAACATGTTAATGTGGCCGGCCAAGGTGCACCCAAAACAGATGAGGGAGGGGGGTTACAAGGGAAGGAGGGGGAGGAGGAGGAGGAGGAGGAGGAGGAGGTGTAATCCCCATCTCCGCACAGGAGGAGCCCCCCTACCCCAGCCGTGTGCTGCCACTGCTCACCCTCTCCTGGGAGACCCCTCCTGAATACCTTGCAGAGGGGTCATTTTTCATTAAAGCATCCTTGCTTTTTATGAACTTATCTTTCTTTCCTCCCTCCCTCCCTCCCTCCCTCTCCCTCCCTCTTCCTCTCTCTCTCTCTCTCTCCCCTTCTCTCTTCCGCTCCTCCCTGCCCTGTTGATGGCAATTGTAGCGAGTGCCGCTGAATGCATTATCATGTTCAAGGTCAGAGAGGGCAGGAAGGAATGATAAAAATGCTGAGAGCCAGCCAGGCAGAGGAACTGTGTGGCTTAGTGTGGAGAGATAGCAGGAATCTAGAGCTCCGGCCAAAAGTGCTCCATCTCTCCCCCTGTCACCGTTGCCCTTCTAAAAGCAGGGGCCGCACCTGAAAGAGCACTCCTGTCACCTGCCCGCTTCACTCTGGCCACTAGCTGGCCCTTCACTGGAATCCACGCAGGGCCCAAAATCAAGATGTCTGCTTTTCATGATACTCTTGTAGAGTATCAAAGAGATTTTGTTCTTTTTTAATTAGGCAGCAAAAGTCCTTTACTTGACATCGGTTTTTCTCATGCATTGGCAGGCTGATAGTATCAATCACACACACAAAAAAAGACTTTGCTGTAAAGCACCTGATCATTTATTTCATTCCAGTAAATAGCACATGAGGGCGTGTAGCTGTTTGTTGTGTGGTTCAAAAACAAGCCTATTTTAAAGAGCGCCTTTGAGGCTTGACCAACTGCCTTAGACCTCTAATCACATGGCATGTTACAGTAAAGTCCTGGCATCTAGGCAAACACTTTGGGCTTGGCCTGCGTTGTAGCACTGTTCTCTCTCTCTCTCGCTCTCTTTCTCTCTCTCTCTCTCTCTCTCTCTCTCTCTCTCTCTCTCTCTCTCTCGCTCTCTTTCTCTGTGTCTCTCTGATCCTGGGAGAAATGGCCCCACCGTTTCCGTTAAAGGCCGATAAATAAACATGTGCCCTGATCTCCCTGCGGCCCTCCGCCCTCTCTCCCGAGAGCGCGCCTTCCCAGCACACTTCCTTTGCTTACAATTAGTCCATAATAAAGCACTCTTTACCCTTAATAAAAGAGAGAGGCCTCCGCCCACGCCACAACTCCGTATGCCTTCTCTCTCACACTTCCAGGCCTGCTCTGAATGTGAGAAAGACAGTCATGATTTTAGCCGCAATATCACTCCACTCACAGCTGCAAACAATAGTGGTAAAGAAGAAGACGAAGGAAAAAAAAAAAAATTGTAACGTATGCAAAGAATCACGAGCATTTCCAGTCAAGTCTGACTTCCTGATGGTTTTGATAAGATTAGTGGCTTTCTTAAACAGGATGTGCAAGGGCTTCTCTTTTAAAAAGCACGCACTATGGACAGAGAGAGAGAGAGAGTGAAAGAGAGAGAGAGAGAGAGAGAGAGAGAGAGAATAGTTGCATAAGCGCTTTGACAGAGAGCTCCTCTCCGAGTGGAAAGTTTCTCTCAGATTAGCTCGGGAGTTTATCAAAGTGACGGAGTAAAGGAGATTTAACATCACCCGTATTAAATAGACATGCAGCAGTTCAATATTTAAAAAGCCCATTTGCCACGACAGAAGTGCTTCTTCATTCAAGAGCATATGGCTCCTCTACCTGTTTATGGTCTCTTTCTCATCCTCTCTCTGCGGAGACAAACACCAGACAAGAAAGGAGAGATTTTCAAAAGACATTGAAGAATCATTCAATTAACAGCAGCATGATGTAAAATAATTACTTGACTTGCTTTCCGTAATGAGTATCTCTAATTAGCCATACATTTGTTTTGTGCAAACTCCAAAAAAAACTACAGACTCCAGTTGTGAAGAGCCGGTAAGTATGTTGAAGTAACACCAGATTTTATCTCTTCTCTCCCTTCCCCCTTTAAGCTGTGCATACGTTGAGTTGCTCGGAAGCACAATGTGCTTGCCTATATATGCATAACACAGGATGATGAATAGTTGTGAGCGTTTAAAGTCTCTCTCTCTGTCTCTCTCTCTCCCTCTCTCTTTTTCTCGCTCTCTCTCTCTCCCATCCTTTTCTGCTTTAATTAACGATGCAACAATTAAAAGATTCACGAACTAAATTGAACCTTGTCTTCCTCTCCTCCCGACTTGATTTCACCACCTGTCAAAACAACACCCCTTGTTGGAGCCATTATGCAAAACTCATAAGAACAGAACCAGCATGAGGAGAAGAAAACAGCAATTATTTCTGATATTCGCTTATTTGGGGGTTATATTGACATTTGAAGTTTGCAAAGAAAAAAAAAAAAAAGGCAATCTTTGTTTGTTACAACCTGGAAGGGAACAGATTGTCCTGTGGCGTTTCGTAACCGGCCTGCACGGGTAAAAGCCATAGAGAAGCCATAGCAACTTTCAGCAGTCCTTTTGTTTGTTGTGCTGAGTGCAGACCACTCGAGAGTGCCCTCATAAGGGGGATGTGTTCTCATGTGTTGCTAGGCCAGTGTGACCCTCGGTGGTGATGTAGTATATCTTTATTCACCACCCCCGGTTTGGAGGCTGGGAGGCTAGGAGGCTGGGAGGCTGGGAGGCTGGGAGGCAGCCACACCACTGGCTGGCCTCAGCTCTTCAGCACGCTCTGTGTCCCTGAGTTGGAGGAGCGGGGGAGTGATGTAAGGGCCGGGCAAGTGGCGGGCTGCGGACTGTCACACTGTGCCCATTGTTCACGGGCCTCTCTCCGCTGCGGCTGAGACGTGCGTGATCAGGGAACTGACTGGGGCCTGTCCTCCCGCTCTAATTAGACCATGCCCTTTTACACTGACACAGAAAGGTGAAGCAGTCAGCGCACACACACACACACACACACACACACACACACACACACACACACACACACACACACACACAGACACACACACACACACACACGCACACACACACACACACACACACACACACACACACACACAGACACACACACACACACACACACACACACACACACACACACACACACAGAGAGAGAGAATCACACATTAAAGACGAGTTCAAGGATACATAGATGTGCCTGTACTGACGTCAAAGGCATTTCATTGTCTTGTTATGGTCCCTGCCTTAACTGATTCTGTTGTAATACAAAGAAACCAGCAGGCTAACTGAGCTACTTTTCATTTGTTTGCCCTTTCCAGCTTGGTGAAAGCAGAAAGTGTGAGCAGACACTAGACTTCACTAAACTAACTGTATTTACTCAAAACTAAACTGATCTAAAAACCGAGCAGATTTCTCAGTTTAGCATGAAGTGTCTGTGTTGGGTCAGGGTTAGAGTGTGAACGTTGAACCGTCCCTGTCGCTCGTCTCCTGCCCTGGTGTCCAGCCTCTCCTCGGGCACCCCTTTCAGAGCCCCGGCACCTCATCACTCCTCTAAGCAGCAGTCAGTTTAACAAATGTTCAGCCCTATTAATCTTCCACTCAACACACAGCGTAAAATCATCCGCCCGGAGGTGGCGACCATTGTATAACGCGTAGGCATGAAAAAGGAAGATACACACATACAGACACACACACATACAGACGCACACACAAACACACACACACACACATACAGACACACATACACACATACACACACACACACACACATCAGTCCATTGTGAGAATACTGCAGTCAGTGGTTAATATAAAGGAAAGCTTTGAACCTTTGCCTGAGCTCTGATGATGATGATGATGATGATGATGATGATTATGATGTGAGCAACTAGTACAGTGAACTGTGGGAATGCACTCTTCCTCCCATTCATCTTCCCCTCACTGGCATCGCAACAAGCCTGTCAAACAGAGGGATGAAAAGAGCTGCATTTTTCGTTTTCCTTTCTCCCTCTTTCTTTTCTTTTCTTTTTTTGGACTTCATACTGATCTGTGGAGATGAGCTGAAAGCTGACCTACCTGTTGAAAAGTCCTCTTAAGACTGCATCAATGACATATTGTCTGTGTGTGCATGTGTTGTGTTTGGTGTGTGTGTGTGTGTGTGTGTGTGTGTGTCTGTCTGTGTCCATGAGTGAGGAACGTGAGACACAGAAAACCAAGAAAACCGCTCCGTTAAATTTAGCACTGCTATTTTACATACAACAGTTTTACAACTACCTGTGACTTCATAATAGCTCCTACGTGGTTACAGTACTACTGTATGTTCAGAAATATACGTCGCTTGCTACCATCTTTAGCATGTCTTCCGCCTGCGAGTGGGCTTGATGTTTGCGAGCATTTGTTTCGTTTGATTTGGTTTATTTCGTGTGCTGGGAACCTTCTCTTTTCGCCTCATTACAGCCTCTAATAATCCAGCTCAGTCAAAGAGCATCGCAGGGAAGAAAAACAACCTGTGTTTTATTGGATTAATTAGAATCATTCTGAAGACCACCTGCATTAGACTAAACAAGAGTAAGGAGAGATCAGCCTGGGACAGCCGATATGCTCCAAAGGATTTCAAAAGCGGGGTCTGCTTATGATTTGCTATCTGTAATCTCTGACCATGTGTTTTTTTTTCTCCATAAATGTATTGCATGCATAAATATTTCCAGCCATTAAATATGTAACATATGGCAAACATTCCCACCC
Organism: Clupea harengus; assembly: GCF_900700415.2. Lineage (NCBI taxonomy): Eukaryota > Metazoa > Chordata > Actinopteri > Clupeiformes > Clupeidae > Clupea > Clupea harengus. Next base: position 27,219,184 of record NC_045157.1, read on the forward strand.
TTCATAGCTTTGTTCCTACATCAGAGTCATTAATGGTTTGGTTGGCAGTATGATTGAATTTTGCCCAGTTAGTAAATAATGATTGATTTATTAATGACAATGACCTCGCTTATGGTAAATTAATGAGGTATTGCATAGTAATTAGTCAATGGATTCTGGTCGATAAATACCTAAAATAACAAAGGTACATGTAACTAATGGGCCTCCAGTCCATTACTTCCCTCTGTATCAATGCAGACAGATGTGTTGTCAGGAATGGCTTCTTATACTTGCCAACTGATTGCATGGGTGTTTAGAAATGAAGGCAAGGTTTTCAGTGATTCAATCCCAAACCCATTTTTGTCCAAAATGAACCCAGATAAAATGTACCAGAATGTATCTTGCAACAGCAGCAACCAAAGAAACAACAACAGCAGTTGCACAGTTTCCAAATAATACAACAACCCTTTGACCACCCAAACAAAAGCAACTTGTCGGGAGTATTCGCCATGCTTTATGTGAGGCAGGCCATACTTGTTTTTCTTTTTCGGTTTTTCTTCCTCTCTCTGGGTCAGTTCAAGGCTGTGTGGTGTTTGCAATTGTGTTTTATGGAAGCATGGTTGCTCTCAGCCCTTTGATTTGTAGCCATATACATCAGGAGGCCGGGACACTTGAGAAGGAACACAGACTCACCTGAATTTAGGAAGGCGTCTTTTACAGCATTCGAGAATTTGTCCTTGTGTGTGCAATACATGAGAATGAGACTTTTTTCCGTCATTAGATTTAAGTGACTTTGGTTCTTTTTTATGCTTAGTTTGACTTATATAGTCATGGGAGTGTCACTCTCAGACATCTGTGAGACATGTTAAATAAGTGCAGATAAACAGCAGAACGGAAATATACACTTCACTTGTGATGCTGATACGTTCTAATTGAGCTGAGGGTTGCAAAGCAATTTGCAAAAAAAAAAAAGTATAGAGAAAAAAAAAAGAAGAAAAAAAAAGTCAGGAAATCAGGTTGCTTGCTACGTTGCTTGAAAGAGTGAATATTAACCACAAACTGTAAAGTAGAGTACCACTTGTCTGTGAGAATGCGCTAGAGGAAGTCTCGGTGGCTTTTAAAAACGCTCGATCACAGCTGAAGCATTAATTTGAACATGCTGCTGTTACACTATGTCTGACAGGTAGCGCTGGGCCTCTGTGAGACACCTACTCCTCGCCGAGGTCGCCCTGTAGGGGGAAGGTCCAGTTCTACCTGGGATAGCACATGTGCTAGTAGGCCTGAGTGAAGACCATGCTTTGCCAGTGATAGCCCTAGGAGGTGCAACTCAAGCCATGCCAGTGGATAACAGGTTCGTGTTGTGAGCTGTTGCTAAGCTAGCTCTCAGGGTAAGTGGTTTTAAACATGTGATGCTTCTCATCAGTGTTCTCCGAGAGCTCAGTGGTGCGTAGCTCAGCAGGAATAGTCGGGTACTTTGACTTGCGATACACTAATGACATTCACAGCTTAAAAAGGTAATCTCCAGGATGAGAAGGTCATAACTGAAACAATACGTTAGAGCACAGAGGGCATTTCAGGCAAACATGACCATGGCATCTCTGTTATTTTCTACATAGAACAGTCCAGACAGGACAGTGAAGCAATGAACACACACAGAAATATTACACACACAAGTATCGGATCTTCATTTCTTGAATTTTTACTGGTCTCACAGAAAACCTACATTGAGCCATTTTAAGATATTCTGTCATTGCAAATGTGGCTAATTCATTCTAATTAGTGAAAACTCAAACATGTCTGAAGTTCGCTGGTGAGAACACACATTGATTTCTTTCTTTTTCATATTAGTTTTGGGTCGTTATCTGATGCTGCTCCAACCATGACAGCAGGGCTGCATTTTAAGTGCAAAAAGTATTTAGATTATACTTTCTTTGTTTCTTTAAAGATAAGACTTGGCACAGGGTTTTCCTGATTAAACCGAGTAAAATATGTTTTTTAAAAGATAATTATTGCTTCCATAGTGATGGTGCGTGGAGAATATTACCACTGTCATTGTGCATTTTACTTAGACCATGCAAAGGGTATTGAATTATGGTGGGTATTTGTATGTGTGTGTGTGTGTGTGCGTGTGTATGTGTCTGTTTCACAGTTAGTCTGCGTCTGAGGGTGTGTGTGTCTCATCTTTAACCATATGAAATGTCCTTTTTAATCAGAAAAAAATGAAATGACTTGGGAGCAAGGGAAGCATATTAATGCACTTCATTTGCATACACTCGTCAGCGAGGCTACGTTCAAAAACAAACTGGATTCGTCAGTTCATTTCACATTGTTCCTTTGTCTATCTGCCTTTGTTATATGGTAAAGATAAAGCAGGAAATCAAATTGAAGAAAAAGGGCAAGCTGCTATCTCTCTCCAAATGAGCAACAGCTCATCAGTCCTTGCTTAAATCATAGATTTCCTCTGCGAGAGAGAAGCAGCACACACGCCAGGCACTTTCAAAAAGCCTCACTCAGATACACGCAGGGGCTGCAAAGCATTCTGGGTGCCACCAAACCAACCAAACTTCTTGTTTTTCTTTGTCACAGAAATAAACAAACAAATAGGCCTTGTTTCTCAATTGATACCCAGTAGACCTCATTCCTGAAATGACTGAAACTCCCAGTGAATTGCTTTCAGATGTACATTGTAACCCTTTCCATGTAAAGTGCACCCTAAACAAAATCACTTTGGCTCCCTTTCTGAAAGCACGTTCAGGGCTTTGTTGTTGATCTGGACGTCTTCCCCCCAGATTTAAAAGCTCACATACTCACATGTACCTGACTATAAGGCATCACCACATAGTGAGTGTGCCATCAGGGCACTGTTCAATCCCAGCAGGCTTGATTTTTTTTCTTTTTTTTTTTAATTGTGTGAGCTGCAGTTTGAGGACAAAAAAAAGCGACAACATTCAATAGCTACCCACAATGTGTGCGGCAAGCACTGGAAGTGGCCACAGTGTTTTTATTCATGTCGGAGAGATAAGGGTCCACATGCAGCACGGCGTAGGAAGAGCAAATAGCTAAAGAACAGGCAAGGCCTTATTAAAGTCCTTAAAGAGAGCGTGTCAGCAAATATGTGCTCCGCTCCCACTGCCTACCACTCCGTCTCTCGCTCTCTCTCTTTCTCTTTTTCTCTCTTTCTCTTTCTCTCTTTCTCTGAAAGTCTCCGTTGGTGTGTCTGTATGGTGATTTGATGCGTGTGTGCTCATGTGTGTGTGTTGGGGTCTGAATGTGAATATGCCATTTGCTTAGTGCAGAGTCTGTGGTGTGGGGTGATCTGGCTTTATTTGGTCAATTTAAAATCGTTTAATTGATTTACACACCAGATGTTCTGTCATTTCTCTTATTATCATGATCTCTGTTTTTGATAGAAATCACTCCTACTTGTTTTTTCAGGGCCAGAGGCTAATTTAGTGGACAATTATGTGCTGGTGTTCAGTCATCTTCTGTAATGTAACTTGTGTCCATATATAATATATATATATATATATATATATATGTATATATATATATATATATACACACACACACACACAGAGTTTTTTCCCCAGAAAGGAGTAGACTAACCATTGAGTCCTGGTCACTCTTCCCTTCAAACAACTTTACCTAATGCTAGTGCTTAGTGGCTTGTGTCTGAAAGGATTTTTTCCGATTATAATCATGTGTTATAGCGCACTGCCACTGTTACTAGGCAGCATACTAATCAGCTTAATGAGATATTATACGATATTTTGTTGACCAAAGCAAAACTCACTTTATTGTTTCTGAAGCTTGACCCTGTTGGTCGTGAGGGGACACAGCACACAATTATCCCTCCTTAAGGCAGCGTACGGCATCTTAAATAACAAGCTCGGTGCCAGATGACAACAGGGTCTGCTTGTGTATTCATTTCAGCTTGATGGTGCACTGGGCCATTCTGTAGTCATTTTAAATGACTGGAAAGCCTCTGATACATTGGGAACCCTTTCAATAACACCAACTGTTGTTTTCTCTCGTCGGAAGCCATACGAGAGAGAGGAGAGAGAAAAAAAAAAGGAGGCGAGAGCAAAGTGATTCGCATCAAACGTAATGCAGCTCTTAATGGAAAATTACGCCAAGACAAGTGTCGCAGTGGAGAGATAAGAGCTTGTGTTTACTGGAGTAACCCCTTGGTTTTAAGTGCTATTGTTAATATCATAATTGTAGTATTGCGCCGGCTTCATGACAATGGCATTGCTCCGTTTCATTAAGGCGTGTAATTGGAGGAATTCTGATAGGATGGGCCCAAGTAGCTTAATTATGTTGCGCCTGCCATGTTTACTGGGTAATTATTGCATCCGAAATTATGTTACAGTTCGAGAGAAAGTTCTGAGAGTTACAACTCCCCCCCCAAGTGTGAGAGTACATGTAGTACTTCATAAATCAAACGAAGATAAACTACCTCTTTTTTTTCTCCTTCACACTCATCGCTGGTACTCTGTCATTCTCTCTCTAGCTGTTTGTTCTCATCACATATGGATAGCTATTTAATAAATTCAACTTTTTTATTATTTTGCAATCACAGTTTTTTACTCTTTGAAAGCAAATGAATTAAGTGGAGTCTGATCATTTAAAGGCATTTGTTCATGGTAAATTTAGTAAAATTAGCAAAATATATATATCACTTGTGGCTCCGATTGCAACCCTTTTGGATTTGTTTTCCCATAAAAGCTTGAGAGTGTTAGCCCCTTGTGTTTCTGACACGAAAAGGATGAACATTCATACTAAAAAGTACCGTTTTTGTGTCTCATTCTTGTCTTTTAGGATGGAGGATTCTAGTTTGTGCCTTGGTGTGTCCTCAGCGATCTCGGATGCTGACACCCATCTCAGCAGTGCCGTGCTCAATGGCCGCTACCCCATCAGCCAGAAGCTCCACCAGCTAACCGCTCAGCTGGGCCATGCCTTTCCCGACCTGCCGAGCCGTCACCAGATCCCAGATGAGAAAGCCGCAACCCCACTGGATGAAAAGACCCACGCCGCCCTGGCCAACCAGCCAATCAGCAGTCAGATGGCTCTGCTCGCCAATCAACTGAACCGAGACATGGAGACAGGTGCCCTGGGTGCCCTGAATGGGCGTGTTGACCTGCAGCAGTTCCTCAATGGTCAGAACCTGGGCATCATGTCCAAGATGAATGACATTGAAGACGATGCCCGGAAGAACCGCAAGTACCCATGCCCTCTTTGTGGAAAACGCTTCCGCTTCAATAGCATCCTGTCCCTGCACATGCGCACCCATACTGGGGAGAAGCCCTTCAAGTGTCCCTACTGTGACCACCGGGCCGCCCAGAAAGGTAATTTGAAGATCCACTTGCGCACCCACAAGCTAGGGAACCTGGGCAAGGGCCGTGGACGTGTTCGCGAGGAGAACCGTCTGCTCCATGAGCTGGAGGAGCGGGCCATCCTGAGGGACAAGCAGATGAGGAGCAGCCACCTTCAGCCGTCCCAGACTCTCCCACACCAGCCCCAGCAGACCCACAACCAGCAGCAGCCAGGCTCTGCCTGTGGCCTCCTCACCCCCACCAGTCTGGGCGGCACACCCGATGGCTCCACTCAACTTGCTTCCTCCCCAAAGCCTGCCGGCACCAACCAACAAGAGGACCAGAGCCTCAATCCACCAACAGGCTTCCGCTGCACCTTCTGCAAGGGAAAGTTCAAAAAGCGTGAGGAGCTCGACCGTCACATCCGCATCCTGCACAAGCCCTACAAGTGCACGCTGTGCGAGTTCGCTGCCTCTCAGGAGGAAGACCTCATCTCGCATGTGGAGAAGGCCCACATTACTGCCGAGTCAGCCCAGGGCCAAGAAGGTGCGGCCGAGAAGCCCGCCAACGAGTTCCGCTGCGAGGTGTGTGGACAGGTCTTCAGCCAGGCCTGGTTCCTGAAGGGTCACATGCGCAAGCACAAGGACTCGTTCGAGCACTGCTGCCAGATCTGCGGCCGCCGCTTCAAAGAGCCCTGGTTCCTCAAGAACCACATGAAGGTCCACCTCAACAAGCTAGCCATCAAGAACAAGCCACCAGTAGGAGCGCCTGACCAGGACATGCCCTCGGTCAACACCATGAGCAGCCTGGCACAGGAGGCCCACGCCAACCTCTACTCGCGCTACATCTCCTGCTTGCAGGGTGGCTTCCTCTCCCCAGACAAGCAGGGTCTAGCTGAACAGCACCAGATGCTGGCCAAGGCGGGCATCGCCATGAAGGAGAAGGAAATGCTGGGGAAGCTGTTGGGCCCCGTGGCCGGCATGAGCCACGCCCTGGGGGAGAATGAGAAGCGCTCACTCCTCGGCTGCCTCAACCTGGTGCCACCCCTCAAGTCCAGCTGCATGGAACGCCTGCAGGCCGCAGCCAAGGTTGCCGAGATGGATCCACTCAACAGTTATCAAGCCTGGCAGATCATGGCTCGAGGCATGGCCATGGATCGCTCCTTCATGCCCAAGGATCAACACCATGGGCACCATGTACAGGATGAGGACATGGCCAACGCGGCTAGCATAATCAGCTTCAACAAAGAGAAGCATGAGTACCCTCTTATAAGCTCTGCTGAGAGCCTCAAGCAGAAGCAGCATGCTGAGGTAATGCATGCGCTCAAGACCAGTGGGGCAGGAAGCATGATGCCCCTGAAGGAAGAGGGAGGAGGTTTTGATGGACACAGGGAGTTCATGTCTCACCATGGCGGTCTGGGCTTGGGTCAAGGCCTTGATTTTGGCCTGGGTGGCCTGAAGGACAAGCCCTCCGAGTGCCCTGACTGCGGCCGGGTCTTCAGGACCTACCATCAGATGGTGGTCCACTCCAGAGTGCACAAGGACCGCCGCAGCGCAGAGGAAGTCCTCCAGCACAGCACCACAGGCCTAGATGAGCGACGCGGCTCGGCGAGCGACCCCGAGTCCCAGTCCATCAGCAGGTCAACCACCCCGGGTTCCTCCAATGTGACTGAAGAGAGTGGAGCTGGAGGAGGACACTCCCAGACCGGCAGCGTGCAAGATGACAGCCCCCACCCATCCTCTCCATCTTCAGGTAAGACCTTTCAGCTCTTTGGAGCTTTACTACCAACGAGTGTCACAATGCACATCCCAATGAACATCCACAGCAGAAATAACCAAATCATGCTTGGACTTGCACACAGACTTGCTAGTGTATCAATTCCCATTGGCTCCAATGACACAACAATACTCTATCCTGTCTTATTTTCATCATTTCAATGAAATGCATTGCATGTCTTGATCCACCAGCACCAAAGGTCCATCAAGGGGGGTAGGGAGCCTCCTGCATCAGGGCCTCATCCTTGGCCTGCAGTAGGCTCCTTGCTCCAGGGTGCCTCGCTTCTGTGTGCCTGCTCACCTGCAGTCTTCACGAGAGGCCCTCTGTCCTCTCAATGAGGGGCCACTGACCCGGATGTGAGCTACTTAATGCCATAGTTCACCCCATGTCAGACCTCTTACACAATACCTCACCGCTGGGAGGGGGGAGGTTGTAAGGCTGAAGAGGGCTAGACAGAGTTGGGGCTGTGTGTGTGTGTGTGTGTGTGTGTGTGTGTGTGTGTGTGTTGAGGGGTGGGGGTGGGGGGGACCTGATCAAATCTACGTGTTCAAAGCAGGCAAAAAGACCAAAAAAGCCATTACAAATCCGAGCTGCACATTCCAGGCATAACTCAGATACTTAACGCCTCTGTTCAAATACCCATCAAACACCCTCACTGAGAGTGGCCCGACGGCCCCAGCTTTCTCCTCTGTGTTTTCACTGCAGACAAGAGGCTTAGGCACATACACACAAGCGTACACACACACACACACGCACACAGACACACACACACACACACACACACACACACACACACACACACACACACACACAGTTATATATACCCTCATAACCAGACGGAAGCACAAGTATGGAGACAGTATGCCCATGATGTCCCCCTATAAAATTTGTAACCCTTGGACACAAAACATTACACACAGTACATAGCAAGCAGAACACGGAACAGTACAAGCAGTTCATTGACTGGGAGATATCCCTAAGGAACAGCAGCATGGACGGCACACATTACAAGTGATTAAAACATCTCCCTTACTGAAAAGGAGACAGTGAACTCACCCTTGCTGAGGAACTTAACGCGTGCAAGATAGAGTGTATGTTTAGTGGGATTAAGAGAGGCTGTTGCCAACGATTAGAGAAGTTTTAAAGGTAACTTTCCCATTCCTCGGGGTGCAGCACTTCAGCTAAGCAGTCTGCCCGTTAATTAGGTCACGACTATGTGATAATCAGTTGGTTTAAGCTAAACAAGACACTAATTAAAGATATACATATAAAGCAGGTCAAAAAAATGTGAACTTCATTTGCGGAGTAAAATGTGCTTTTAAGTCATGAGGAAAAAAAAGAGAGAGTGGCTTAGCTTGAAGGCTCTAAGCAACTTAATTTCTACAGTACAGAAGAAACTGTTTATTTATTCGGAGTCCTTATCATCCCCATGTAGAGAGATGGGTTTGAACATGGAATGGGCTATGTTTATTTTAATCTAAGAAATAATAACAGACAACCCCCCACCCCAATTAGGAATTAATGAAAACGAGAAGGAGATAAAACCTATTTTCTTTACTGAGACTATTAAACCTAAACACATCTCAACAGGATGGGAGGGGGTTATGTTACGGAAGTAATTATCTTCTGAATTTTAATGCAGGAAGTTTTATTTCTTTCTATTCTCTTTCTCAAGTACTTTGAATTTGTGAGATTCAGCTCGTGGCACTTGTGAAACCTAGCTGAAATTTACATATGATGGAAGAAAACATTCCAGTTTTGAGAAACAACTTCGTGGATTCTGCAGTATAATATAATATAACATAATATAATATACTATAAAAAGACAAATA
>NC_045157.1:27230585-27250585 GCF_900700415.2 Clupea harengus
TCAAACATGTCGGCAAAACGCTTGCTCCATACAAATTGAAATTGGATTTGCCGACTGATGCCTTAGGTTATAAAGCATGGATATTCATCTAATTACGTAATTACAATGGGTTAATTACACGTAGAGACTTACTGTTACAATGTAATTGCTGTGTAATTAAAGTAAGGAATAACCAAAACTGCCCAAGTCCAAATTAATTTTAAACACTCGACCAGTGAGGAGGACTTCCCCATTGCCGCCGCCTCTGAGCGAGGTAATGCAGGTCAACTAGCCGACCTTACATTTTATTTCGCTTCAACGTGAGCGGTGCTTCGTAGCCTCGTGTAACGTGCACTCCCTAGCCCCTGCTCCGTCAGTATGAGGTACAGCCATGGAGGAATATGTAAACGGATTATGAATATGAGTGTATGAAAGGCCAGGGGCTACATTGAGGCAAGCTGTGAATCCCCACTCAAGTGTCAAATGGAAGCGAGCCACCGCTTGTCCGCTTCTTCAAAGACCCGTGACTGCTGTTGAGGACTGAACAGGTATCTGTGTTCAGCACAGAGGACCATTTCAGCCGCCCCTCTCTCTCTCTCTCTCAATATCTCTGTCTCACTCTCTCTCTGTCTCGCTCTCTCTGTCTCGCTCTCTCTGTCTCACTCGCTCTTTCTCACTCGCTCTCACACTCTCTCTGTCTCACTCGCTCTCTGTCTCACTCTCTCTGTCTCACTCGCTCTCACACTCTCTCTGTCTCTCTCTGTCTCACTCGCTCTCACACTCTCTCTGTCTCTCTCTGTCTCACTTGCTCTCACACTCTCTCTGTCTCTCTCTGTCTCACTCGCTCTCTGTCTCACTCTCTCTGTCTCACTCGCTCTCTGTCTCATTCTCTCTCTGTCTCACTCTCTCTCTGTCTCATTCGCTCTCTCACTCTGTCTCACTCGCTCTCTGTCTCACTCTCTCTCTGTCTCACTCTCTCTCTGTCTCACTCTGTCTCTGTCTCACTCTCTCTAGCCACACACTTTGAAATGAGCACAATGTTCTCTGATTTCTGCACTAGGTAGTGCTATACGGAAGTTAGTGTTGCTCATTTCTCTCTTGTATTCAGCCCACATCACCCTCCACCCATGTAATACCTGTGTTTAGCCTCCCGCCCCCACCCCTTCTGTTCACTCATTTATTTAGTTATTTATTCATTTGTTCTAATATCTCAGCCCTCCACTTTATAACTTGTGACGCCTGCTCTTTGAAGATTTCAGCATCAGTCTGTTGTTTGTTTCTTTTTTTCCTTCCCCTTCTTTTTCCCCTCAATGTCACAGAATGTGAAAAGATGTCAATGTGTACGAGGCAAATTCATTACTGTGTTATATTTCAGTACACTGGGTCAGGCCTCTGGTCTCTTTAAATGATAAAAGTCCTATTCAACGTGCTAATTGTCAGTGTGCGCCGCTGATTGACACATCTTGGATAAATGTAGACTTAGTATTTTTGCACACGCTCGAACAATATAAAAGGGCAATTTATTTCCCCCTTTGATTTGTCTCGCATGCTCACTTCTCTCTCTCTCTCTCTATTTCCCTCTCTTCATCTCCCCCACTCACTCTCTCGCTCTCCCTCTCCCTCTCGCACTCTCTCTTAGACTCAATTTGTAAATATTACCCGTGGAGGGAATTAGCATTGCTTTTTAAAATATTTAAAAATTCCAATTGTATTCCAAAGTGTATATGAAAGCGCTGCTGCGAGTGTCGTCTCGCCGTGCTCACCGTATTCCTGGGAGGCTATCATCGGGCAGTCCTTATGAAACATTTATCAGTCTGTTTTATGTCTTAATGATCCTGTTAGGATTCCCTGTTTGACTATAGACAAAAATGTACTGTTAAAAGAGGAGGGGAGGGGAGAAGAAAAGAGGAGAAAAAAAAAGAGAGAGAGAGAGAGGGAGGGTGAACATCATACCGTATACCAACCAGATTTTAAATTCACTTCTTTGCCAAAACATTGCTTACCTTTCTCCCAAACAAGCCTCCTTGGCATGGACAGATATTTTTTCACCAGCCAGTCCATTTCTGTTTTATGTTTTTGTAATTAAAACATAATATTTATCTTTCCCTAACAGAAGGTTGCTTTACTAGTCTAGGTAGAGAGTGTGAATATTAATATTTTTTAAGACAGCATAATGATAATTCTTCAACTAGGGGTGGCAGAGAGTGGAGAAAACATAGAAACAAAAAAGAGAAGTGCCATTTTATCATCTGAATGGTAGTCATTTAGAATGGAAGCCAATGAAGGGCAAAATATGGAGGGGCTATGTGATAAATGGCCTTGAGAGGGTTACACACTGTAAGCACCATAGCAGAGTGCCTTTTGAGGGCACACACACGCACACACACACACACACACACACACACACACACACACACACACACACACACACACACACACAATCCCACCCTCCAAACAAACTGCCGAAACTTCAAGTGAAAGTTTAATATGCAGACGGCTCGATGGCGCATCGTTTTGTTTTTCTTCCTGTCCTTCTTTCCATTTCTTTTCTTCACCCTTTTTTGTGCTCCTGATGGGAACGTTGACTCAGAGGAGGATCGCAACGGTGACAGCTGTCTGATTCCGTCAATGGTGAATTCCACTGGAATGAGACGCTGCTCTCGCCCGCCTGCGAACACAAGCGGGAGGGGAGGACGCTTTGTTTGAACAAGTGAACTTGGGCATGATTGGGGAGCCTCCCGTGTGAAAAAGCAGCCGAATACATTGACCTTTGTCTCATTAAATATGGACGACCAGCCATATGATACCATGACAGAAGAATCCTCTCCCTCTCTCTCTCTCTCTCCCTCTCTCTCTCCCTCTCTCTCTTGCTGTCTTTTCATTTCCTCAACCCCTCCTCCTTCCCTCTCTGCTCTCACACACATTCTGGCCTTCTCTTGGAGCATGTAAAGTAAGGTTATTATAAAGATTAAAATACTGTACAGTATTGAGCCTAAAAGACATTCATATCCAAGATTTATCCCCCATTGGTAGCCATGACAGCACAGGGCAAGGGGGGGCATTTATTACACACTGATGAGTACCAGACCCTCTCTCTCTCTCTCTCTCTCTCTCTCTCTCTCTCTCTCTCTCTCTCTCTCCTCTGTCGTTCCCTCGCTCCCTCTCTCTCTCGCGCTACCCTTGCTCTCCTAACCCCATTGACAGGCCACATAAAAAAGCCTTTTGTGTCAACATCACAACACTGACATGAGGCAGATAATGACATGAGAAGTTTGCCTCTCTCCTTTTTTCCCCATTTCTATTCCTTTATGTATTTATTTCACAGATAGTCATCTCCCCAAAAAAAGAGGAATATGATGAAGAATTACAAAAAAAGAAATACTGTTGAAAAAAAGTGTAGTCCGAGGATTAAGATCTTCAATTTTTATTTTTTTTTTGCCTGTGCATTCCAATTGTTCTTAAAATATTTGGCAATGTCAATTAGTAAGTGAGCAGAGCTAGCTGATGAACACAATTTTCCACTAGACTGAGCACCCTATTGTTGTGGAGCGAAGAGCAGATTTCTGAGGTCATTATCATTCCCCGTTAGCCTGGCCCAGCTGCTCCACTCAGCTCCAGCCAAACTCTACACCACGGCTCAGGGTAGCAGGCAGCAACAGGGGGCCTGGAGAGTGAGAGGGAGGGAGGGAGGGCTGGCACTGGACTGAGAGAGAGAGAGATGGAGGCAGAGGGAGGCAGAGGGAGAGGGAGAGGGAGAGGGAGAAAGATAGCATGCGGAAGGAAAGAAAGGGAGCGAGAGCGGAAGCGTATGATGGAGTGAACGATGAAGAAATCACGATGGAGAGATTGAGACAGAGTGAGGGAGAGGCAGAGGAAGAAGGAGAGGGAGAGGAAGCGGGAGAGAGGAAGGGCCAGGCATGATGGAGAGATGGAGAGAGAGAGGGAGAGCGGAGGAGGAGGAGGAGGAGAGGGAGAGAGGAGGGTGAGACAGAAGGACAGAAGCACACTGAGACAGAGTGCTTGGAGAGAATGAAAAAATTATTCATACGCTACTTGGAGCTGAACGCATAGATTATGAGGGTAAAAAACTTTGAAGGATAAGTATGGGAGAGGAGGGGTGTTCATGCTGACATGCTGCTACGCTTGGGCAAGACTCCCTTAAAGCCTTATAAGAGCAAACAGAACCAAGTCAGAGCATGTCTGAGAAGTCTTCATACATACAGTATGTTTTTCGATGAGGAGGACAACACCCCATCATTAAAGCTGTCATTAAGACACCCTTTTAAGATATGCAGTGTAGATATGTCTCTTGCAGTATTTTGACAATTCGCACTTCGCCTTCACACGAAATGGAAGCGGGAGCTGCACGCATGAGCTGCAAATATAGCAAATGGGATGCCTTGGTGGGGATGGAGACGTTTGCCTCAGACCTCTGCGGTGGCCCTGGGTCTCTGAGGGGTAAGGCTGGCGCTGGTGGAGGTTGTGTTTGCTCTAGTCTTCGTGGGGATGGTGAGAGGAGTGGTTGGGATCTGTCACACTTCACACAGCTCCTCACTACTGAGCTTCTACTCAGGGCTACTTAGGGCTTCTGCCTACCCCATGATCTCACTCTCACTCTCTCTCTCACTCTCTCTCTGACTCTCTGGTCTTCATGCTCTCTCATCTCACTTTCTTTCACCCTCTCTCTCTTTCTCTTTCTCTTTCTCTCTCTCTCTCTCTCTCTCCCTCTCCTTTCCCCTTGTGTCCTCAGAAGGAGAAGGCTCAACATCACGGGCTAGAAGTGCAGATCCATGTTTGTCTGGGGGTTTTGAACTTGAAGCTAATGCTGTTTGTATGTGTTTCAAGGCGGTTTAGAGCTCATTCCCGGGGATTTGACGGTGCAAGTGAGCCTAGAGAGACAGAGAGAGGGACTGAGGGAAGAGGAAAGGAGAAGAGGGAGAATAAGATGGAGAGGGAGAGAGAGAGAGAGAGAGAGAGAGAGAGAGAGAGAGAAAACCTGAGCAGGTGACAGAAAATCCACTGTTGCGGGCCAAAGATGCGTGCGTGTATGACGTAGGGACAAGCACTTGTGTAGGCGGGGGCTTGGATTGAGCCTCGGCTGTCACAGCCACATAAGCCACTCTCCCTCGAAGACACACCCCCCCACCCATCTTCCCAGTAACACTCACTCACTTATCAGCGAGAAGTTTGAGTAACAAATAGTGATGGCCTTTAGCTCTTTTGTGCAGTTTGGTGGGGGGGGGGGGGGGGGACTGGAATTCAGGCCAACATCATTGCACTTGAAACTGCGACAAAGTCTTGCTTGGGCTTGGCTCTTCAGCAGACTGATGTTACGGCCATGTTGTTTATTGCTGCTGAAGGAGCCAGCGAGTAGCCTGCTTGAGATCTGGACCCCTGTGTTTAGAGTACCCAAATGGTGATTAATAAGAGGTGAATTATTTGATGTGGAGTGGAGGGGCCTGTGCCCCGTGTCTCGGGATCCTGCACTCTCTCTGGTGCGCGCGGGGAGCTCGGGGGCTGATGAGACGCCGCGGTCGCTCTCATCAGCATCGCCCATGTGTTCCTCTCCTTTTTCCCGGGGACAAGCTCCTTCAAATCAAAGAGGCGCATCACTCATACCTGCGCAACACTCTCCAGCCAGCCCCGCAACCAGCTGGAGAGAGAGAGAGAGAGAGAGAGAGAGAAGAGAGTAGAGAGAAGAGAAAAAGATGAGCAAACAAATAAATAAATAAATACAACTTCAGTGTCATTTTCACTCTAGATACAGAAAATCTAGCCTGCTTTTAGATTAATTAAAGCAGACAAACCCCCCCTCCAAAAATGAGAATGTATTATTCATTCTCCATAAAGCACCTGATACCTGCATCATTGTATCCAAAGAACTCTTTTTAAGATGATGAAAGCCCCTTTGAGTCAAAGTAAAAAAAAAAAAAGAAACGAGAAGAGGAGAAAAAAAAGCTCTCACTTTTGTACTCACCAGCTGTACATTTTAATGTGCTCCCAGAAGCATTTTGCACTCCTCCCTCATCTCTCTCTGCGCCCTTTCCTTCTATCGCTCTTTCTCTCTTGTTCTGTCTGTCTCTCTGTCTCTCTCCGGCTCGCTCACTCTAGCACCTTACCTTGTGTTTCAGCGCCTATATATTTAATCTTCACCTCGCCTACCTGTAGAAAGTTTGCGTTAGTTTCGCGCGGCGCGGCATCAAAGCGTTGCTCTCAGCTTGCAGCTGCCAAGCTCCCTGTCCCCTGTTAGCAGGCATCCAGCTGTCAGGCTCCGAGAGGGAGGAAATCTCTCACCAGCCATATGGTACCCGGCTCTGCCGGAGCCTCGCCGCTCCGTGGGCAAATGGCAATCTCATATATCTCATCAACACCGCTAATATCCAGCCCCAAAATGGAGGCCGTGCCCAGCTCGGGCCCCACCTTGTCCATTCCGGGGGGGGGGGGGGGGGGGGGGGGGGGGGGGGGGGGGGCTGCTGATGAGTGCGCGGGTGGTCCTCTCGAAAGATTCCACATGCCTGTTAAACGCTGGATTTTGTTCAGCGCAGTTAGCTGCTACACTGTTAGTAGTTAGCAGACTCGTTTTTTCCCCACAAAAAAACATGGGATTCATGCCATGGCGTGGCGTGCATGGTAGCTTGTCACACCTTCCTAAGCTGACAAGGTGTGCCCGAGCATTAAGCTGCGACTGACAGCCAGGTTGTGTGGCAGAGTGGCACCGTGTGTGTTGGGGGGGGTGGTGGTTGTGGCGGCGCGTGCCTGACCCCGGAGAGATAGGCTGGGGCGTGTGCTCCATTAACAGGATGCTGCGTCGCCTGCTTAAATCCACGCAGGCCTGTGCTATCAGTCTCTTCCCGCTTTCCTCTAAGTGCTGCCTTATGGCAGCAGAAGCCTTGGCGGAGCAGTGGTATTACTGATGCATTACCACACAAAGCTCAAAACACTGTCACCCTCTGCGTTGGTGAATCCCCCATTCTTTTTGCAAACACTCTCACAGTAAAGGACCTAGGGACGAGGTGGTACCCTGTTCATAGGAGTGAAAGGTGTGTATGCAGGTAGGTCTGTGTGCAAGTGTTTGCGTGTGAGTATTCCATTAGAACAAGGGAAAGAAAGTGGGGGCAAAAATGTTAATGTGCAAATCTTTCCTGAACCTGACTGGAAGCAGTGGCCATTAGAGGAGGAAGCTGGAGAGATTAATATGGCGGTTGCAGCGTTTTGGAGGGACGCTAACGTTAATGGCCCCACTGGGTTTTTAATGACTGTTGTGCCCCAAACAAAATGAGCTAATTAGTGTTATCATCCATATATCAGACCATACCCACACACACACACATACACACATACACACACTCTCTCACACACACAGGCTCTCTCACACACAGATGCACTCCTCACACACTATCAGAGATCCTCAGTGGCAGCAGACAAGCTGATCAGGCCTTATCACGGGCAGCCACAGCAGGGGAGGTACCAGAGAAGAGGGGCCTCTTTGCCCACTGTACTTTGAACCACCCCTGTGTATTGACATAGACGTGATTGATTCTAGCGTGCCTGTTTAGCTGTGATCTGTGGATACCCCTGTGACCTGTCCATTCCTCACGGTCCTTTCGTCAGATGCTCAATCACTGATACTACTCCCATATCATTCATCTAAGCAGTGCTGTCATCAAGCTCTCACTTTGTTGCAGTGCTACCAAGATACCCGGGCCTGACTTCAAAACACACTTCTATCTGTCATGTCAAGTTACGATGCATTCAAATCTATGCCCCTTTTAAAGGGCAGTAATTAATTGGTAGGAACAGCTGCCCATTCCTACACATCTCTTATATGTGAAAGCTGTTTTTAGATGCAATTTTGGTGTTAGAGACCCAGGACATTAACTGCAACGAGACTACTTTCAGTAGGCTTGGTTTATCCATCAGGGAATAATAAAGCTCAATGCACAGATGTGTGTTTTCTTTTTTTCTTTTTCCCTGTTCTAACAGGATTATACAGAGAGTTGTTCTCCAAGTGCATTACACCTCTCCGAGGTTGTGTGCCATTTCCTTGTTTTTCTTTTTCCGGAGCCCAAACGCCGTGTCCTGTTTCCAATAGTGGCGATTATGTGCCCAGGTCCTGAAAAAAAAGAGAGGATAACGACTCCTCTGACAACATTCATGGGCAGACCGAGGGCCCAGCAATATCCTAGCATTTGGACACAGGGCTTGTTACCTGGGTGTAAGCCCATGTTTGTCACGCCACCGCCTCTGGGCTGCTTCCTCTCGCTGACCTCCACTCTATTTCTCTGGCACTAAGCCTATTAGAAAATCAATAAACAATTGTGCTTTTTTTTTTCCTCTCCTTTAAATCTTTTTTCTCCTCTGTACATCCTCTGCAATGGAGGAGGCCAAAGCCCCGGCTCGCATGTTTCGGCCACCATGCCGACTGCAGGTAAAAGCCATGTGTGTGACCTCCCAGTAAGAGCAGACTCAATTTAGCCTATAAGCATCAGGCCTCTTCTGTCTTATTCCATTACCCAATTGGGTTTATTCCGGGGCCGAGGCTTTTGTGACCCTGGTCTAACCCTCTCCGACTCAACAGCTGAACTCCAGTCGCTCACGAGTAAGAGATTACTCAGGATGACTTGCACTTAAAAACATCAAGATTTTTTTTCCCCC
Source organism: Clupea harengus (assembly GCF_900700415.2). NCBI lineage: Eukaryota > Metazoa > Chordata > Actinopteri > Clupeiformes > Clupeidae > Clupea > Clupea harengus. Next base: position 27,239,220 of record NC_045157.1, read on the forward strand.
CCTTGCTTGGTTTTACATCTTAAATCTAATATAGATGACCACTGTGAGCTTTGTTGGCCTAATCTGGTCTCGAGCAGGAAATTGGAAATCAGCAGAAAGAAGTTAAATCTGATTCTGTGTAACTGCTGTGTATTACACAGCCCTTGCAGGGCTTATTCCCAGTCCTATTCTGCGTTCCATCACCCCTCTAGATTGGCGCTCCAGGCAAAGTTACAGAATGATCGAGGTCTTTTTAATTGTCACATTTCTTGAAATGTAATAACCCTCCCGATAAAAATCAACAAACACTGACTTTGACAGCCGATTCGTACACTGTGCATCAAAAATAAAAACCATTTACGGATTTTAATTCCCACTGTCAGTTTAAACTAATGTGTCAAGCACAGTGATGGGGGTGACAGTGTAAACCTCTTTTATTTTTCCAGCTTGAAAGAACTTTGAAATGAAAATGCCTGTAACAAGGCTACGTTCACATTGTTTCTTTCTCTCTTTCTCTCTCTCTCACTCCCTCTTTTATTTTTTTTCCTTTTTTTTCTCCTTTCTTAGGTCTCGTTCGAGTGCTCGTAATTATGGGTAATCATAAACAACTGAGCTTCTGCTAATGAGACTGTGTTGTATGTTGGGTTCAGAGGGAGCCCTCTCTTCAGTGGCACCAGTGTGGGTAGAAGAAGCAACTCTTTGTTCTATGTGTTGGTCGATTTTTTTTTTTTGCCTGCCAATTTGAAATCGTGCCTTTACAGTATGTTCAGGGAATTTTTCTCTTCTCTCTCTCTGCCTCTCTTTCTCTCACTCTCTCTCTCTCACTATCTCGCTCTCTCCCTCTCTCTTGTTCTCTCTACTGTACTGCTCAGTGTGCTAGATAGCAGATTTCTCCAAGCTGTTGAATCCTGCGTGCCGGGGCTCACCCTTGCTTGGGGATTGGCTGCGGCCCCTCTGTGAAGCCCTGATTGGCTGGCCTGCTTGATGAGGAGGTTCTGACCTGTGGGACCTCCTTCAAATTATCGCTGCAGCCTTGGCCAGGGTCCCTCACCAGGCCCCACATGCTGATACCAGTCAATTGTCAGCCTCTTTCTGCGTTTTCTGTGGCACTGCCACCAGACGTGCGTTTTTATTTTCTTATCAAGAGCACGCAAATTTGTTTCTGTCATCAATATGCCACTCATGTATGCGTGGCTCTGAATCTTTTATATCATTCCATAGCTTATTGGATTTACACATAAAGGCTGGTGGCATACATACACTTTGTCTTGTTATTGTTATTGAGAGACCAATGTGAAATGTTATAAGACCCCCTATTGGTCTGTCCAACCCTATCTCCTACCCTGTCCTATCCAGGAGCGGACAGGTAGTGGTATTCTCACACTGTTTACGTGACCTTTGCCACCCTCACTGGCTCTGTCACCGCATCTTTCGATCGTTCTCTCGCTCTATTTCTATCATTTTATCTCTCGGTTCTTCCACTCCTTCCTCAGTCTCACTGCTGTTCCCGTATTTCCGCTGGGAGAAACAGTGACCTCATTTGTGAGGACAATAACCCCCTTGACTTTGGGGATTAAGACATGAAACCTTTGTGGATTAATTAGGTTTGGAGTTGAATTCATTTCCCTGCTCTGGAATGCAAAGAAAAAGAGAGAAAAAAAAAAAAAAAAGTCTTGGGTGAGCAGTAAGTTCAATTGTTCACAGTTCACAGGGAAATATTGTGATGGGCTTCGTGAATATTGCTCTTCATTAGGTTTCTTAAATGTAGGACAGGATCTCAGAGTTGAAGGTTAAACCGCAGGTCACACAGATGAATTTTTAATTCCTCCGATCGCACCCTCGGCACGTCACACCTAATGTGGGAGAAGTAATGCTGCCGCCGGCAATGCCATGAGAATCACATTGTTTCAGTTGTCTTGGTAACAAAGCTCCTTGTTTGTTTTTGTAAGATCTAGCACAATTGCAATGTAGCCGGTTAACACCTATTGTTTTTGTTAAGAGCATATGTTATTTGAGTTTAACTTTCCTGTGAAAAGAGCTGTTAGCATGGTTTGTTTACAAAATAACAAACGTGCCTGAATTGCTACAAGGGAAGTAAAAAAAAAAACAGTGTAAAGTCTTACGTCACACTCTCGACTCCATTACATTCTCACATTTAGAACTGGATAAACTGTAGGCTTAAAAGCATGTCCCTAGACCATTGCAGTGTACGTAAGTGTTTTTTCTTCTGCTCTACTGCATCATCTGTATCATCCTGTATCATTACATCTACATATGCTATTCAAGCTGTCCTCAAATATGGTAGCTCATTCACCAAACTTAACCACTTAAGGTAATATAGTATTTTTAAACACTATATTTGCATTGTATTTTTATTTAATATTATTATTATTACTATTATTTAAATCTACATCTTACAGTGGCTAAATCAACCATACACATTTTCCTCTAATGGTTGACATTTTTCCCTCATCCTGCGCTGTGGCATCATATATAACTCCTTTGAAGATGCAAATCCAGTGTTGAGGTCAGTACGCTAAATTGCTCTCAGTGTTTTAAATGTCAGATCACTCCCCTTTCATTTCCTCAGTGGCCTCTCTGAGTGACAGAAGCTTGCTGTTAGCAGGGAATCTACAGCAAACATGAAGCTGACCTTATTTGCTAGCAAATCCTGAATGAGCACAGGGTTTGACAGACTGACTTATGCAAACACACTTCTTCCATGAGATTCTGTGATGAAATTCACTGTGCATTCCCCATGTAGATATATGAAACCACACACCATAGCACAGTTTACACTCCGTTCACCACAGTTAACCTTCCACTGCTGTGCTATGAGAAATGAGGTGCTGGAAACTTCTATTGTCACAGACTGTCATATGTAGGCCCGTGCAGTTCCCATAGTGTTCCTACTGTCTGGGAGGTGAGCTCCAACAGTGTCAAAAGTTTTGCTGCTTTCTCTCTCTCTCTCTCTCTCTCTCTCTCTCTTTCTCTCTCCCCCTCTCTCTCCATCTCTCTTTCTCCCTGGAGGACACAGGTTTAGCCAGAACATTCACTCTGTGTCTCCCCCTGCACGCTTAAGACAGGGGGCTAAGTCGAGGCTGAGCTGCGCGAGCCCCTCGCGGGGACGGATCGGCCAAATGCCACCTCTCCTGGCGCGGGCGGCAGGTGAGGTGTAATCAGGCCTGCACAGCACGGCCGTTGCCAGGAACAGGTATTTCCTATTAGACACAGAGATGAGGATTCCAAGAGGGACGTGAAATCTCGTTTTCCCCCCGTTTCCCCCCTCGCTCTGTATTTGATCGCTCTGCGTCTCTGTCTGTCTCTCTTCCGTTTCGCTCTTTTCAGGCTCTGATCCTCCGTTTCACATCACATGCATTTTTTTCCCCCCCTCGTCTGTCCTCCTAAACTGAGGATTTTGCCCCCTTTTCCTCTTTTTCGTTCTGCCCTGTCTTGTTTTCTTTGTTGTTGTTGTTGTTGTTGTTGTTGCTGTGTAGAAAAACGTGTCTGTGAGTAAAAGAGAAGTAACTTGAACTTTGCCGAGAAAAAGTTTGGAGGACGTTTCTGGATTATGTTCATGAGACACAAGCTGCTCACAGCCTGAATGTGGCACCATGTCAATGACGATCTATTTCCATAAAGTTTATTTTTACATCCCTAGAGGCAGGCCACATTTAGCCAGAAACAAACACACACACAAACTAAATGTACGCGTTGGTAAAGCCATGAAGGCTAAGTTTACATCAGTATCAAGTCTGTATGACAGCAGAGAGGGCATAATAGATGTCATGATTAAAACGTAAAGGCAAGTATGTCAGCACGATACCTTGGCTGTTTTGGTTGAGATACCATCCCTTAACCTTAGCTGTTGGCATCTTCCGCGCTGCGCTGTTCAACAGTCTATGTTTCTTATCTCATGCTTACTGTAGCGCTAAGTCTTAACATCTGATGCGTCTCTGAATTCCAACATGTTGGACAGGTGAGATCTTGTAGCGAGCGACACTTTTGAAATACGCGTTCGCACTGTGTCATCATCCTCCATCTGTAGCTTCTCACAAAAGCCCCCACAAGCTGCCTCTGGTTCACACACTCCTATAAGCATCAATATGCTCAGCGATGGTATGTATGAACATCGGAATCAGATTGACTTTCAGAAAGTCAAAGAAAATCCTACATGATTAAAGAAAACCTGGAGTTGTGTCACAGCTGATTATCTGGGCGTTAAATGATGGAGATTAATGCACCCTTCATACGTCTGATGTAAACACATTTCGCCTACAGTTCTCTGCACATTTCCAGTCCATTGTGTCAGTCTGTTAATTTATTCACTCATTTCATATCTTACACCGGGGGGGGGGGGGGGGGGGAAGACAAAACAGGTGTTGACAGGTGTTACAATACCATGCACATTCAAGATGGAGTTCAGATGATGTGGAGAAGTTTCCAGTGTTGCTACTTTCTAACGTGTTGTGTCAGTGATGGAAAAAGTCAGTGCGTTTCGCCAATGCTGCACTGTTGAGTTTTGGAGAGTAAGACTGCGGAGAGTAAGACTGCGGAGAGTAAGACTGCGGAGAGTAAGACTTTACCATTCCACCAAGTGAGGATTTGATGACACCATTGCTTCCTGACACGAGTGTTCATAGGCACTTTTTGGAGATGTTTTCCCTTTAAATGTGGCACGCGCTTGGTGTTTTTTTTTTGGAGGGGTTTCGCCTAAACAGACGGGCTCCCCCTGCATTGTGGGGTGAGGTCCAGGGAGCTCTGAGTATTTTTTTTTTCTCCTCCACACCCCCCACCCCCCACACACACTCTCTTTTCTTCAGGAGGAAGAAGCCTGCATGTCTCTCTGGAAACAAACGCCCAAGAAGCCAACACATTAGGCTGCACTGTTAGTGCTGTGTGGTTTAGCCGTGTCGTCGCTCTGCATGTTTTTCTAACCCTGATGGAAGTAAGCCCTGATAGAAATAGCCCACAGCCCCACCAACCACCCCCCTTCCCCCTCCTCCCACCCCCGCCACCCCCGCCCGTCCGCCCGTCCGCCCGCCACCATCTAACTCAGTACAGTATATTTATCTTCTGTATTTATCTCTGCCTGTTTATCTGTCTTTAACACACTGCCTAATGGAGATTACTCCCGCTTCCAAATGAGCTCCAAATGAACAGTGCCACAGCCCTGCGACTCATTCGCTTTAATAATGTCAGATATTAACGCTCAGCTATTTTCTTTCCACATTCTTCTTTTGTCTCATCTTAGATTGCATGTTCCGTTTTTTTTTTGCATTAACCATCTCTGGCTCCATATTAGGTCACTCTGATGCTCAATTTCTGCTTTCACTACAGTCTCCTTTCTTTCGTGACCTCTATCTTGCAGTGTTTTGCCTGACCTAACTTTGAGATGTTTGCACCACTGGTGGCACCACAAAGCTTTAATTTATAGAATATAGACGTTAAGTATCATTCCAATATCACCACATGGAGGTTAGTGGTGATTCCAGGCTGATGAATGCATGTTTACCTCTGCTAAGACGTCAGAGGAATTTATTTCTTTATTTTTAGTCTCTGTCACCTTTCCCTGCTCTTTGAGCGCCTTTCAGGGACGCACCCACAACTGTCACGGAATTTGTCTACCCCCCACCCCCCTCCCCTCCTTGCCACCCGTCTCCTCCCAAATTAAATCCACATAACAGAGATCGATGGCTGGCTTCTAATCGCGTTAGACGTATTGTTTTAAAATACCAGCGGCCCAGCTGGTGAATCCTGGTGCTCTTCTGTTTGTGTCTGCTGAAGAGCTCAGACCTCTTTAGCTCCCACCTTCTACTCACTCTCTCTCTCTCTCTCTCTCTCTCTCTCTCTCCCTGTGTTTCTCTCCCTCCCTCCCTCACTCTATCTCTCTCCCCACCCCTCTCTCTCTCTCACAATCTGTTTGTTTTCAAAGCCCAGGGAATTGGCCCAAATCCTAGGTATCACATATCTGACCATATTTCAAGCCGAAATTAAGCATGTAAAAACCCTTTTCCCTTTAAAGGTCAGACATTAGTGCTGGTAAAAATTGATCTGTGGATTTATGAATTTAGCCCCAGTGTCGGAGCTCCTTTGTAATGGGAAGATTCAGCGGGGGGAAGCTTAACATGGCATTGTTTTGCTTTGACAACGCAGCCACGAGAGCCACTGCAGCTGTTCCCCCAGCTCACAATGGCAGATTAATTAACACAATCATGTGCTTCTGGCTGCCGCTCAACACACAGGTCTGCTCAGGGATAGATAGGTAAATCCTATACATGTCTTTCCAGACGGAGAATATTCTTCTGATGGGGTTCACCACTAGATATATTTTGCTTGGTGACTGGTCAACCTCTGTGAAGAAAAGAAAAAAAGAAGAAAGAACGAGAGACAGATAGAAAGAAAAAAAAATAAATGAGAGACCTTAGCTAATTTGGACTAAAGTATTTCTAGGAAGTGTTGTCTGTTTCAGAGAGCCACTTCCTCGCTCTCTCTTCCCCTCTTCCCCCTCCGCCAGAGCTGCCATGGCCATTAGTTGGGTTTCCTAATTAAGATTCCGCTGGCCGATCCATCTCTCTTTCTTAGTTAGTTCCCTGACATTTTAAACTGTCTATTATTCCGCCCGGCTTTCAGGTGCAATGCTGTGTAAATGGCAAGTCAAAAAATTATGTATCTTTTTCATACAGTTATCCATCAAGGACTATTAGACGGAGCGGTCTGGGGGCTTAAATCATTACCGAATGCTGTGATCTTTCCCAACAGATCTTATCGCTCACGTCCACTGTCATTCTATTACCCCACTTCATCTGTTTTCTTTTTTTTCCCTTCCTTTTTTTTTTACTCCTCCTCCTCCCCCTCTTTATTTGGTTCCCCCACAGTGTCTGCTTGGAGATTTTAACATGACCGCTATTTGTCGATATTTTAACCTTGCTCCCCGTTCGCAGTTGATATAATGATCACTTAACAGTCAAGAGTAAGGAAGGGAGGAAATTAGGGCGGCGGCGACGGCAACAACAACAGCCAGGCAATTATGTTTCCTTCAGCCCCAGCATTCTCCCGTTAATGAAATCCCTTATCATTATGGAGAGGAAGGGAAGGTAGGACAGGTGCGAGAAATGTGTGTAGTTCATTTATCTTATTCCACAAAATGATGAAAAGGAGGGGGAAAATAGAAATATAGATGCCGTGGCAACAAGTGTGTGTGTGTATGTGTGCCGCGGGTTTGACGTAACAGATAATGCGTTTCTCAGTTTCATTTTTGTGTTGTGATTGGCAGCACGGGCTAATTCTATTTTCAGGTGTATAAATACACTACTTCATCAGGCCTGTCTTGCATGCACTTTGGCTGTGAGTGCTTGTGTGTTGCCTTCAAATGGTGCACAGCGGAACAAGGCTGAAAGTAAGGCTGAAAGAGGGAGAGCAAAATGTTCTGAAAGTGTGTTCGTAAGAGAGAGAGAGAGAGAGAGAGAAAAAGAGAAAGAGAAAGGGATGGGAAGAAGAATGTCAAACAGGCCTGTGAAAGGCTACGACGACACTTCTTGGGATAACATTTGAAGTATTTACCTCTTCACAAGATGTCTGCCCTTTTCCCCGGAGCGGGCCAGCGAGGGAGCGTGAGGGGCGGCGAGCACGGGGGCGGCGGCGGCGGTAGCGGTAGCATGGCAGAGCAGAGGTAGCCGAGGTGAGAGCGCTCTAATGACGCTAATGCCGGGCGAGATCCTGGCTCCCGCTGAAGGAAGCTATCTGATTGGAAACAGCTCTGGGACGCTGGGAGGTTGGCCCCGGCTCGTTTGATTTAATGACCCATTTCCTCCGCTCGTGCCACAAGCAGTTAACGGCAGTCAAGGTGCCCAGAGGTTCCCCCGTCACAGGAACGCGCCAGACCCAGGCTGCGGAGGAGGAGGAGAGGGGGGGGGGGGAGGTAGCTGGGAGGAGGCAGGATGGTTTGGAGGAGGAGGGGGGGTGGTGTTAGGCTAGTGAAGGTGCTGGGGATCCGCTGGTTGCTGGCGCTCTGATGAGAAAGCCAACTGAAAGGAAGGCACATCTGAGGTATGGCTCCGGGGAGTTGCTCCCGCTAAGGGGGAGTTGGACCGGGGGAGACACTTTGGCTCCCTTGGTTTTGACTCCTTATGTTGCGGTGTGTCGACTACCTACTCCTTTTGATCATGGAAACTCGCGCTATCAAGGGGATTTCGCTTCGGTGTTCACTATAAAGTGACAAGACATCACATGGAACATTCGCTCTCTCTTCATTTAATATATATCACAGCCTTTATCCTGTCTCAATCTGTATTTTAATCATGCTATGCTATGCTAGCTGTGATTTAGCACTACGGCCAAATAAATAATGAACTAAAAAGCCAAGGCTGTGACCTTTTGTTTCAGACTGCTCAAGGCTACAGGAGCAGGCCTAATGGAGCCAGTCAACTTTGAAAGCCAAACTTAAGCAGGCTCAGACATATCAAGCTAATGATCAATTATTACTATCCACAATCCCTGGCCTTGATGTCCCTGCATGGCTATAGATGGCAAGCAATTATGTCACTCCTTCTCGACTCCCTGCCTGCCATATGAAGATATTTATAAATATATAAGAGATAGCTCTTAGCAGGACAAGTTATTGCCCTCTTATTGCAGATATACAGATTCAGATTAATTTGTAATTAGTCTCGAGATGTTGAGCCTCTGTAGATAAAGGATTCCAACTTCCATTCTCCATTCGATAAATGCTGATCACTTAAAAAGAACAAATGCTCGGAGCCTGATAAAAATAGCTTAAGCCCAAGTTATTTTGTTCGCTGACAAATACAGACACATATGTTTAAATGCCCTGGCAACGCTGAGGCTCGGAGCAAATGAGTTTTAAAATAAACTGTTATTGTTTGGTTGTAAACATTTTCAGCGCATTGGATCTATATAATGGAATCCGGGGTAGTGCTTAAGTGGCAGCATGTTGGAGGTATTGTACAAACACAGTCTTAAAACAAAGGAACGAAACGCGCACACAAAAAATCCGAAGAACAGAAAGATAGAAACAATCAGCGCCTGCCTCCCCCCCTGTACGAACGTGATTTCATTTCCAATACCCTGTCACGATGCGCTTTTTCTATTGGCCTTAGGTTCACATTAATTTGCTCCAAATGTCAGATATCTTTCCACAGATAAGGTTGAGGAAAAGGAATAAAGACATAAGTTTTTTTTAATTCTTTTTTTTTTTTCTGTGAAAATACCAGAATAGTTTTTAGTCATATAAGTGGGGGGAGTCTATTAATAGTTGAGTCATCAGCGCCACAATGTTCCGAAATGGCAAATTGTTAGATCCCCAATGGTGATTATTACTCTCTGTCAATGACCTTCATAACAAATTAACATTCCGGCAGTGGAGAGGAAAGGAGAGGAGAGGAGAGGAGCACGCTCTTTCTGAGGCACATGCGTGTGGGGTGATGCTCTGTAAACTGGGAGAGAAGGGGGAAGTCAGAAAAGAGAAAGAGGACAGAGATGAGATAATCCATTACCAAAAAAACATGCATCTTATTTATTCTTCTGATTACACTTTGCTTTAATTTGTTTCACACACGAGTGCTGCTGATGTATAGACATAGGAGGCAGTGTAATAGTATTTCTAATGGCTCATCTAACCTTGGGGGACACTAGAGAGAGAGAGAGAGAGAGAGAGGGAATAGAGAGAGAGAGAGCAGAGGAAGATGCAGAGGGACAGTTTTAGAGCCACTTTGCCCAAATGCGCAGCTTTCTAAAATTTATTCTGATCGAGCTGCTCACTCAAGAGACGCTCCTGTGTTTGGAGCTGCATGATAAATCTTTTTATTTCATTTTCCGAGACACTGGACAAGTTCATGTAAGAGTAAAACAGGGAATGTCCTTGAATCCGCCGATTTATGGCTCACATGGATGCAGTCTGAGGAACACGATCAGGTCCCACCGTGAAACTCTCACGAGGAGGACTCCAAGAAAGAGAAAAGACCAGACGCTAGAAGTTCCTCTGTGTCTACATTAAACAAGCACTACCGCCGCTGCGTCTGCGCGAAACAAACAGAGAAAAAGGAAACAAAACTCTACATCTACTAAGATGTCGAAGGTACAGAAACGAGGCCAGACAAAAAAGCTGAATGTGTCTTGCAACAGTCATTTAACGTGTGGGGTGGCTTTTCCATTTCTTTGTCTCATTAAGGTAATCTTTTGTAAGCTTGAGGACAATGGTTCAGGTGGCTGTGGTTTGCATGAGCGGCAGTGAGCCTACCTGGCCGTGAGTCTCACATGTGGATCTGTAACACGGCTTTATGATTGCCTGTTGTACTTGTTGTTGATTTGGTCTGCTGGAAAATGAATAGGAAATCAATGTCAGGCGAGGCAGTTTTTTTTTTGCCTCCCTTTATGGAGCGTTAAAGGTGCAGTGCAGTGGCTTGTTGAGGGCTGATTGTGATCAGATGGAGTGCACCAGTGATGGACATGAGATTTAGATTTTCATATAAGGTCATTTCTTTTCCTCTTTTTTGTAGCGGTGCTATTTGTTTCGGTGGGAGCACCGCAATACATACGTTTCGTTTTCATGAATGCCACAGCAAATCGGGGGAACGCAGTTTTTTGTATTTCCATTCTGCTCCTCGTTCTCAGTCTTCTTCCTCCCTCATCAATCTCTCTCCCCTCTGTATTTCAGTCTTCTCCCTTCTCCCCTGCTCTCCATTGCAGATCCATGGAAAGCAGACTATCCCTGTGAAGACAGGATCTACCCAGCCTTCACTAATGATAAACAGCCAAGCCCTGCCAAAATGGGTCTCTCTGTGTGACTATTCATATGAGTGTGTGCATGTGTGTCCACATGCTGAATATTTACTATGTTTAACAGCAGCCAGCCCCTTCTTACTGATGGCCTCCTAAAAAAGCCCCCCGTCCCCCCCCCCCCCCCCACCTTGGGTCCCCTGTCCCTCTGGAGAGACGCGGGTGTTTCGTCTCTCCCCTCATGCGTAGGGACAGCGGTGGCCGTGGCTGTCCCACTCACACCCTTCAGAGCTGTGATCATCCTGCTGCATGATAAAGTTAGTGAGACCTCAGTGCTTCTTAAGCATCCAGCATTTTTTTTCTTAATTTTACTTCTTCTTCTCCTTCTTCTTCTTCTTCCCTGCTCTAATTTATTTATCACTATTTTCTCCCCCCCCCCCCCCCCCCCTCCCCGTTGCTCTTTGAAGCCTGAAACAGACTTGTGAAGAGAAAACAAAGATGGGTGCGTGCCAGGCACAAACTTATGGCACCATTCCTGTTCCCCGAGCTCGGCGGAGGCATAGCCTTTAAAGAGGGAGAGGAGCACCTTCTGTCACTGGCGGAGGGAGGGAGAGAGAGAGCGAGCGAGAGAGGGGGTGAGAGAACGAGGG
>NC_045157.1:27253085-27283085 GCF_900700415.2 Clupea harengus
AAATCAAGTCTCCCCGGGCGCATTTTTAAAAGCCTAATGCCTTTCAAATGATGTCATCACATTTTACCTTCTTTCTCTCTCTTCCTTGCTTTTGCTCCCCCCCCCCTGTCTCTCTCCCCTTTTCTATATCTGAATGTTTTCCTACACGTCTTTCTCAATTCCTATTGGTCGCTGCAGAGGAAGAGAGGTCAATGGCTTTGACAGAGCACATGACACATTATAATAATGGAGAGGGGGGAGACATCTTGTGTTTTTATGATTCTGTTTTTTTTTCTCTCTCCTGAAAGTGATATCACAGTAATCAAAACCGCAGAACGATTTAGCGTGGAAGTGTGATTGTAAGAGCACCATTAAGGGAGAGGCTTTTTTTTTTTCACTGGGTTGTTTCTTTGTTATTGTTTTTTTTTTTTTGTCATTAATGGGAACAGGGTGTGGTCTGTCTGGAGATGTTCAGTGGATGATTTCTCAGACACACACACACACACACACACACACACACACACACACACACAGACAAACACACACACAGACACACACACACACACACACACACAAATGCAGATATTCTCACTTGAACTGTGGCATTGAAACAAACACAAAAACACACATACAGTTCAACAATTAAACACACTATTTCTTTTTTTCTCTCTCTCTCTCTCTCTCTCACACACACACACACACACACACACACACACACATACACATACACATACACACACACTCACACACATCCAGATGTAGAGAGGGTGTGTGGCACATGTGAGTGTTGCCGTGTGTTTAGCAAGGCTCCTGTGGCTATCCCCCTGGTGGTAGCTGCAGTTTTTTATTGTGTCACTCTGAGCGAGCTCTCGGTGTCAGAGATGCGGCGTGGCTGACAGCAGGCGGAATGACTGATACTCATCCTCCTCCCAGATGGCCTGTACAACTCTGCTCCAATCTGATCCCGGCCCTTTGTTCTGGCATGTTCCATTACATTTGGGTGAGCCCAATAAAGGCCGGCAGCCCGGGAGCTGCTCTCAGATCAGGGGCGCTGAATAATATCCGTGCAGCTGCATGGCGTTCCTCCACTTCTCCCCAGCACAGGCAGCAGGTCCCAGAATCCACCGAAGCTGATGTTAAAAAATCAAAACAAAAAAAAAAAACATTAAAGAACTTGTTTAAGAAAGCTTGAAAAATTACAGGTGATCATGACGGTAGTTAGTTAAAAGGGATCTTGATAGCAGTTCACGCTAATAATGAAACGAGCCAACACTCCTAATTATTGGATTAATCAGTAGTTAGCTGTCTCTGATCCAGATCAAGTCAGGCTGTATTTTCCTTACGTGTAATCAGCCTGTCTGGGAACATATTTAAAACTGTCTTATGCCCACAGGCACATGATAAATCTGACAGAAAGCAGCCCCTGAGAATTATTGTTTCAAATCCCTAACAAGGTGAAATGTGGCAGCGTTTGCTTTAGTCTGACAATCGTTTTAATAACTTTTCTCCAACTGATTTCTCCCCCCTTTTTTGCATGGGAAGAGAAGGAGTGGAGCAATGGAAAATCAATAGGCTGAAAATAGTTGGAGGTGGTGGGCTATGGAGAATGTCCCAGACCCCCGCTGCTGAAAGATGACGCGCAATATATGGGGTGACCTTCAAATGTCATAAATGTGTTGTGCAATAAACTGTCAATATTTGTGGTTATACGGTGCGGGATGACTTTTACAGTAATTGGAACAGCCGTATTAAAAGCTGAGGATCAGTCAGCTGATTAAAGACAGCCTTGCCGGACACCCATCGCCTGTGTGTGTGTGTGTGTGTGTGTGTGTTTGGTGTGTGTGTGTGTGTCTGTGTGTTTATGTGGTGTTCCATGTCCAAAAATACAGCCGAGAGGTTGATACACAGTGTGTCTGGAGAGATGATGGAGGACGGCGCTTAGTCTCCAGTGACTGAGAGAGGAGGAGAGATATGCACTGGAGAGTATATGTTCTTCTGCTTTACAGCATAGGTACCCTATAGTGTATAAGAATAGGCAGATGTGAAAACAAAGAGGCCATAACAGGTGTATGTTTCAGATAAACAATCTGTTCACATAAACAGACCTATTTTGTACATTAATATGTATATTCTTTTTAGATGCATGTACTGTATAAATGTGTACATCTGTGAATGTGTGCGTGTGTGTGTGGTGTGTGTGTGTGTGTGTGTGTGTGTGTTGTATACATGCACGTCTATGTGTGTGTGTGTGCTAAGGTCAGTAAACTGGGGCACACATTGTGTCCCCTCGCTGCTCAGAGCTAGCGCTCGCTGTCGAAATGGCAGGGGAGGCAAATCACAAGAACGTGATCAGTCACGAGAGTTGGAGAGATGCTGACTTCACTCTTTCTCTTTTAACTTCTTAAATCTCATTTGATTCTTAAAAGAGGCTGGAGCAAAAGGGAAAGATTACTGGAGGGAAAAGCTTTTGATTGTGTCAAATGGTTGCCTAAGTGGGTTGCACCATTCACTGACTCGCATGCCATATCATGTGCCACCACAAGGAAAAAAAAAAGAAAAGAAAAGAAAAAAAAAACGAGAGAAATGCCATTTTCTTTCAGCCTTATTTGTGCCATTGTGGGTCATGCGCCGGCCGCCTCGTAACCCAGGCAGGTGCGGAGAGCAGGGTTAGCGCAGGCCTGAGACCGGGGTTTGTTTTGTGCCCAGTGTACTGGAGTCATTCTCTCCTCCTCCTCCTCCTCTTCCTCCCTCTCCCTCTCTTTTCATCTCTGATGTCCCCCTTCAGCTGCACTGGGACATGTGGGTCATTTTTTCTTTTTTTCGTTTTTAGCTTAGTTGTTTGTTGTCACTGTTGATTTCTCCACTCGTCAGATCTTTGGAGTCACCTTAACACCATAATAGCGAAAGGCACCCGGCTTCAGATAACACAGAAAGGTGTGAAGTGCAGGGTTATGTGGGGCTGGGTAAGGGGTGAGGCGAGGAACTCGGAGGGGAGGGGGGGCGGGAGGGACTGCTCCTCTTTGCGTGGCAGCGGAGACGTTTGGCGGCGTGGGTGTCTCTGGTTAAAATTGAATTCGCCGTAGTTCATTATCTCTCGCGAGTGGGATTGTTGGTCTTGACACGTTCATATAAGTATTTGGCACGGTGGCAGCTCAATCAGGCCAGGGTCGCTGTTATCACCCTCTCATATCTCTGACGCCAGCGACGTCACCTGTCAAAACCAGGGCGCTGCAGCAAACGCAGGGCCCTCTGCTGACATCGCCGTTTCCTTTTTGGTATTGTTCATTTCGACACAATCCGCCATATGCTACCCCGGCGATGATGATAGCGTGGATAAAACATTCAGGTGTTGGAACAGAGGCACGGGAGGGAGGCGGGGGGGGGGGGGGTCGGACCCGACGTCTCCAAACAAGGCTGAAAGCTTATGAACTGTCAGCGTTCTGTCAGCCGCGAATGGCTGGGAAAAATAGCTGCACACGTGAACCCATTGAAGTGTTTGACTTTGTGTGGCGTTGGCAGATTTGGGTGGCAAAAGGGAGGAAGACAGAGGAAAGGAGAGAGGGGGAAAAAAAAATCCTCCTCCTCTCTTTTTCTCTTTCACACACTGCTGGTTTGAAGTGACACTGAACACTCATTTTGTGTCTCTCCACCTCTCCACCCCCCCCTCCCAACACTTCCCTGCCTTTGTGTTGTTACAGATGTGGGAGACGACCTGACAAAGAGCGCAGGGGCCGCGCAGCCCCCCACGCCCCAGCACAGGGAGCGCGGCGTGGGCTCGGCCATGAAGGACTGCCCCTACTGTGGGAAGAGCTTCCGCACCTCCCACCACCTGAAGGTCCATCTGAGGATACACACAGGTGAGGCGTCCTTCAGGACAGAGCGCCGCGCTCCGCACCTGACCCACCCACGCCGGTACCCACAGCCAAGCCCGCCATGCCGTTTGCCAGCCTCCCCTACCTATTGGCACCGTGTAGAAGTTGTCCTTGATTAGAGTAATGATGTGGACACAGGAAGTTCAATGGCCAAAGTGGGACCCCTGCTGCTATAACCCCACGGCAAAGATAATGCTAACTGGCAGGCAGAAATGTCCTAGTTAGCATGAGACCACCAGCTCACCGCTGAAGTGTCCCTTTACCACAGGCAGAGAGGAAAGCACAGCATTGAGAAAACAATAGGAGATAAACGGCCATGTTGACACAGCAAAGATATTTCCATATTGAGTCAGAGTGATAACCTAACAGTTGATTCTGCATGGACCTCAGTATATGGTCCTGAGATGCGAACTGTCCTCATTACAGTGTTTCATGAGGATGAAATATGCACTTTCACCAGAGTCCAGTGATTTTTCACAGCTGTATTTGTTATTTGTGCGTGACCCTGCACCACCTCTCTGAAGCGCTGTGTTGATACCAAACCCCTTTATCCTTAAAACCCTCATCTTAGACAGCAGAGAGAGAGAAGAAAATGAACGTCAGTGTAGTGCCAATAAAGGTATGGCCTGTGCTCGCCGAACTTAAAATGGAAATCACTCGCAGCTCAGGAAATCATTTTTTTTTTTTTTTTTTTGGTATGTGCTTAAGAGGCAGCGAGGAGAGACCACCCAACGTGCATCCGTCCCCACTAATAAGTAGCACATACCTCCGCTCTGGCAGGGAATTAGGGAGTGATTGCATGGCAGGGCCCAGCATTTGCTCACTGACGGCTGGGAATCCCCCAGCTAAGAGCCCCCCTCTGTCCAGACGCCTGGCCGGCCAGCGCCTTCTCCTCCACCCCAATCCACCTCCACAGAGCGGGCCGCTCAAAAAACTGGGGGGCTTAGACCGTCCACATCGCCCAGCGACAGGGGACCAAGGGCTAGCAGCGGGGGGAGCTGTGTTTCTAACCCAAGGAGCATGAGTTATGCTTGCTCTGAGTGGAGGGTAAGGGTCCCCCAAAGGGCCATATTTCAGCAGAGAGGAAACAGAGGCCCTAGTCCCTGAGCCTCCGTTAACTCACTCACTTGCTCGCTCCCTCACTCACTCACTCACTCACTCGCTCCCTCACTCACTCCCTCACTCCCTGCTCCAGTCCACGTGCACTGAGAGGAGCTGAGGAGCAGCCGGTCCGTGCAGCAGTGCAGCGCGGGCTCCTGCTCTGATGCCTTCACAAGCTGTGGTCCATCTTTAGCAGTAGGACACCACGCAGTGTTTTCCTTTGTGAAGAGAGACTGCAGGGTATGTGGATGTCTGTAGCATCCACGAGACGGCTCGGGCATTAAAGGTCCATATTGCCCCCCCCTTGACACAAACGCGATTTGACACACAAATGACAGAGAAGCTCCCTCCAATACCCTGGCACTAGTGCACGTCACAAAAGGATTGCTTACTGAGAGGACCTTGTGCATTGTGCAACATACAATGTTAGATTAATGACTCACTAACATTTTGCTGAAAGGAATGAAGTGAATTTAAATTTCTCTAAAAGTTAAAGAGCTAATGTTACGGTATTAATTTCCTCTCGAACAGTGAGTGGGAAAATATCCATTAGCGAAATTAAGCACAGTTTCTAGGTAGCTAACATTGTGCAGCGTACAGTGTGGGGCCATAGTTAATGAACACTGCAGAGGGTGATATTTCATTATACAAATTAATGCTCACATTTTAATGGGAAAGTCACATAATGAATCTAGGCTTCAGTGACAGCAATTAGAGACACAGATTGTCCCCTTCTGGACAAGGCAGTATTTAGCAGTAAGCAGCTGTGTGTAAAAAATAAAAAGGTCCTTACTCTTGACAACGGGTGTGCATGACTTGAGGGTGAAAAGAACCAGCACAGTTCACACTCACCTTTATTTAAAAAGAGGGACACGCGAGCCGGACTCCTCAGTTAACCTTCATGATGGAAAGCTTTGTCCTGGGGCTGTGTCAATGTGGGGACAAGGACCTGCCCCTTTTGGATTAGACGGCGTATTTCACCGCTACATTATGTAGTGGTATGAAGGCTAGCAGCTGAGCCGGGCTGATGATTTGCAGTTGTTTCAGTGCATTACTAAGGTGGTGTGCATTTTGGTCTTGGCAGAAATAATGTGTTCCGTGTAATAGTGTGTACTACCAGACATGGCCATTTAGATTCTTTTAAAAAAATGTGTTGGCCAGGGCTTTTTTCATTCGAGATGGATTCGTGGTACAATATGTTATACATTTGGATGTTAGTATAAATAAAGCCAGTTACTATAGGTGTGAGGTAGAGCCTGCTGGATAGCTACTCTGGGTTTCAAGTCTCAGTCCAAATAAAACCAAAAAGAGGCACTTGTTCCCCCTCTAGTCAATCTCCCCTCTCCCCACGGAATGCAAGCTGCCTTTTCACTATTATGTAAAGCCATATGGAAATTCATCTTAAAGTATGTCATATCTATTAACCATTTTAATTGCCCTTCTGTAGAGGCTCTGGGTGTTTATTCTGAGTGGTTACTATGGAGTCGTGACAAATCGCACAAATCCAGATGAAATCAGTTTGAGCCGGACTTCTTCAAGTGCAGCTACCCACAGCACTGTGTTTAAAAAATGAGAAAAGTTGGGAGATGATAACGAATAAGTACCATTCACCGACAAAAGCCCTGCTGCATTTTCCCTGTCATACAGGAACAGATGGCAATTAGATATGTTTTTTCCACACCATTTTTATTAAGTCAGTCTATCAACAACAGCAAGGGAAATCAAACATTCCCCTTTTTCTCTCTTAAATTATGAGAAATAGTCATTTCTCTACCTCTCTGCCTTGGCGATCCATTATGTTTTTCAGAGGTTGTGCTGTTTGTGTGGATATCAATTAAAAGTGGATTAACGGGTACATAATGACCTTTAGCAGTAAATTGTGTGTAATGTTGCAAGGCAGGATACAGTATATTCCCCAGATGTCACACATGCCCCTGACGTATGATGGAGCAGATGTCTTACTGAGCCCAAATGGTCCACAAAGAACACGCCACACACACACACTCACACATACACACACACACAAACAGAGAGAGAGAGAGAGAGAGAGAGAGAGAGAGAGAGAGAGAGACACACACACACAGAGGGACTTATCATGCACAAATAGTTAACATACAACACTGCACAATGGATTATGTATCGTGTTGATTTCTCTCTCTCTCTCTTTGTCTAGATATAGGCATTTTTATGCCATGTTTATGTTTGTTTACATACATCTGTTTACTGACATGTGACGCATATCTTCAGCAGAGATCGTGGATAGCAACCTTACATGTGTATTTCTTTTTCTCTGACAATGTCTTTAACAATGGATCTGAGCTAGCTCACAATGTGAAAAAAGGAAAGAAAAAAGCAGATCACTCTAATTTGGCTTTAATTTTGGGCCCAGAATATAATTTTGTCCAGTTAAAGGAATTGAGAATGATCATTTGCATCAGGGACGTTTCCTTATTAAATCAGGCCAAGCCCCTGTTATCCTGCTCACAGGATAAGCACTTATTGGGTTAAAAGCTCATCTCGTATGGTTTATTTTAAATATAATCCTCAAACGCACTCTTGTGTAAAAGAATAATAAAAAAAAGCTCTGGTCCTCTTGTCTTGCCTTCTCAGTCATTCCCTCTGCCTCACTTCTTTTTCATTTTTTCTTTCTTTCTTTCATTCTTTCTTTCTCTCTTTCTCTCTTTCTTTCTTTCTCTGGTATCAATATTGTATTGAGTTTGTGTTTGTGCTCCTTTATTTGGTAGCTGTGCAGTGGGTCTGCAGATCTTCGAGTCTTTTTCTGGAATGGTGCCCTCCAAATAATGATAAATTACTTGAGCAGTATGCCATTTGCTAATTATATCCATGATTTAGTACAGAGCGAGACTTAAATCATTCAATTCAGTCTTGCGTAACAATGCAATATTTTTTTTTCAGGTTAAAAATGGTTTCCATGTGTATAATCTAAACATTTTATAGCTATATATACACGCACACAATACTTGACAAACATCCTTTTATTTTTGGATTTTTCCATTCCTCTCCCCTCTCGGCTGTGGCTGCTGCCACAGCATTTCATTTCGGGCGCGTTACCATGGTTCAAAATCAAGCTTAGCATTTTGTTTATTGCTTATTGATTGCAAATCTGGCTTTAATTTTGGCTATACTATAATTGCTAACAGGATATGTTTTATGCTAAAATATTGAACTATCGTGTACAGAAAACAGTGGTTCCCAAGTGGTATAACTGTTGTCAGTTCTCTTCACAAACCTCATGCTTTACACCATATTTCCTGGTACATCTTCTACACAGTACTGCAATGCATCTCCACTGTTTTCCAACTAAAAGCCACAGCTCCTGTGCTCCATCAGTGACTAGTCATCTCATCTTCAATGGAAGTTGGGTTCAGTAACCATAGATAATTCCTCCAGTACATTTGAAGGATTTATGAATGATGTTTACACCACATAGCCTTGGCTAGCTTCCCTGTGCTACAGTCAGAAAGTATCATCAACTGTCCAAAGAAACAGCCATGACTACCATGGTAGCACACTTGACCTCCATCTTATGAGACAATCAAGAGACAAACCCCGAATGAAAAGAAAGTAATACAAATATTGATTATTAAAAAGTAAGCAAGGCTATCAAATGACTAAAGGTGAGCTTAGATATGTTTTGAGGATTTGAATAAACAATGTTAGAAAATGCGTTGCACACACTTCTGTCGCAAATACTTGCTATTCACCACCACTGTTTTGTTAGAAGACAAAACACTTCTCGTCTCGAAATATAAAGCTGGTTATGCTTTTGATGCAGTTACACATTCAACTTGTTATATTCTAAGAGCGAGAATGCCTGTCTGTTATGCATTTCATACTGTTCAAATGTACTAATTCACATATTGGAACAGGTCTTAGGTCTCTGAGGAGAATGCCCATGTGTTGCGCATATGCACATTTGTGTGTGTTTGTCTCCATTTATATTCTTCTCTCAGCCCTAAACGAGGGGCTTTCATCGTCCACATTTGGGTCCAGGAGGTCAGAGTGCGTTCCCCCGGGAACAGAGGGCTTCTGCTGAACGTGATTTATCCTTTCCATGATAAACTGCAAATAGAGAGCGTCCGAGAAATCACTGCCTCACCGCCAAGACAGACTCCTGACAGCAACCAAGGCCAAGGGAAAGAGAGGGGGAGAGGGGGGGGGGTGAGAGAGAGCTGGAGAAAGAGAATGAGGGAGAGAGAAAGAGAAAGAGAGAGAGGACACCAACAGGCAACAGCGGGCCTCCACCAGCGCACAATCCCCCATGCAAACAGAGATAACATCCAGACAGTTTTGTTGTCAGCTGAAAATATGATCTCTGTAGTGGACTGAAGGCACCATATGGTGAAATGTTTTTTATTGCACCGACGTGAGTGATGGCTCACTCGGCAGAGCTGGATCGAGCTGGATTCACCCGCGCTGAAAACCTACCCAACACCCCCCCCCCTCCCCTTCCTGAATGTAAGCTGATGCACGAACTGTTTATTGAGTGATGAGCACTGTTGAATGTTAAGGATCTTAGGCTGAAGAGTTGTTGTAATGATGTTATCTTCCTTTCTCTCTCCTCTCCCCTGTCGGTCTCTCTCTGTCTCACCATCAGGTGAGAAGCCCTACAGATGCCCTCATTGTGACTACGCTGGCACCCAGTCCGCCTCGCTCAAGTACCATCTTGAGCGCCACCACCGCGAGCGTCAGAACGGCGGTAACGGCCCCTCGGCCAACCACCCACCCACCTCCTCCTCCTCCTCCTCCTCCTCCTCTGAGCACAAGGAGGACCATGGCAAAACCGGTGGCGCCGTGTTCGCCCGACCCGACGTCCTGCGTGGCGTCTTCAAAGGCATGATGCCCACCAGCCTGGACTTCCGAGGCGGCCAGCTTATGCCACACCAGTGGGCCCCGCCCAGCATGCTCTCCCCCAGAGAGAGAGAGCGAGAACGGGAGCGAGAGCGCCATGGCCTGGGTGCCGACTCCACCCCCGAGACCGTGAAGAACCCAGAGGCCCCAAACACCGGCGACAGCCCAGCCAGCTTCTCTGACCTGGGGAGGGCCTACCAGAGTATGGTGGGCAACGGAGTGAACTTCCAGGGTTCCCTGCAGGCCTTCATGGACAACTTTGTCCTGAGCTCCCTGAAGAAGGAGAAGGAAATGCGGGAGAGCCAGCTGCAGAGCCAACTCCAGGCCCCGACTCAGCACTACAGCCTGGAGAGCGGCGAGCCCAAGGCCAAGAGGAGCGTCAACGAGGGCAGCGGGAACCTGGAGGAGAAACACGCCACCAACGCCAAGCCCTCTGACGGCAAGGGCAAGCCCGAGGCCCGCTCCCAGTACGAGCCCCTGGATCTGTCCGTCAGGCCCGACACCGTCTCCCTGCCCGGCTCGTCCATCACCGTCCAGGACAACGTGACGTGGCACAGCTGCCTCTTCTGCTCCTTCACCACCGCCTCCATGGAGCTGATGGCGCTCCACCTGCAGGCCAACCACCTGGGCAAGGCCAAGCGAGGCGCTGTCACCAGTGAGGGCAACGACACCCTGCTGGGTGAAGCCTCCCACACCCTAGGCGGCAAAGGCCCCCTGTTGGCTCCTCTATCCCTTCTGCACCACCACGAGGGCGGCGCCTCCAGGGAGAGGGACGTGGAGTCTGGGGATCTGAAGAGCGCCTGGTCCAACCACATGGAGCATCCCCCGCACAAGGCCTCCATGGGAGACTTCTCGAGTGACTTCTACAAACCCTTCGGAACCCTGTTTGACAGCTCTGCCCGGGACCCCCAGGGGCCGCTGGGATTCCTGGAGCAGCAGCAGGCACAGGCGGGCGACGTGGGCGGACCTGGTGGACCGGGCGGCCCCGGTGGCAGCGCTTCCCTGGACGAGCTCTCGGACAAGGCCTCCTGCGGCGAGATAGAGGCGTCCGAGGAGCGCGTCCAGTCCGACGGGGAGGAGCCCGGCAGGGAGGAGACCCCAAGCGGCCCCACCTCAACCAACACCGCTGAGCGACCAGCTGGCTTCAACCACCACGAGGAAGAGGATGAGGAGGAAGCCGAAGCCGAGCATGAGGAGATGGAGATGGACGACGACGACGATGACGACGACGACGACTCCCTGCCCACGCAGGTGCCACTGCGCAATGAGTCACCGCTGTCCGTTAAGGACGCCCTGAGATCCAGGGGCTCGGCGGGTCCCCATAGCCACCGTGCGGGGCCCTCTCCCCCACAGCCCCCAGCCCTGGAGAAGCAGTGGCATCAGCAGCAGGCGGGCATGGGTCTCCTTTCATCTCACGGAGGTCCCCCAGGGCTGCTGAAGCCTGAGCAGGCCCATCTCGAGCAGCAGATGAACATGCTGTCCGTCCTGAGGGCCTACAGCTCCGAGAACCTCGCCGCCTTCAACGGAGGCCTGGCCAGCAGCACCAGCGGGTCCGGCGGCGGCAGCAAGAGAGTGGACGCACCCGGTGAGTCAATCCCCCCCGTGTCTTGCCTTCATACTGTCGGCTCCCAGCTTATTCCCACAAATCCACTCACACACACACACACACACACAGAGATGACAGCCACAACAGGTTTGCCTCGATGCACACATGCATAAAAAAAGAGATTACAAATAGTCAAGTTATTCAAACAGACACAGTGAATTCATCCGATACTTTTTTTGAAAAAAAAAAAAAAACTCAAACAAACAACAGACCCTTTGCTTTTTCCTGGCAAGATCAAAAGAAGCCAGATTTGCTCTAAAGTGATTTCAACCTTATTTCAAGCAAGTTTAGAAGCTATCGGCCGGGCGAGCAGCCACAGATTAATCTTTATTACTAGTTGATATTACCTGAGCTCTCGCTCTCGCTCCCTTTCCCACCTCCTCTCTCTCTCCCCCGACGGTGCGGGGGGAGAGGAGAGGAGAGCAGAGGAGAGGAGAGCAGACCTGCAGCCAGTCAGAGGACCGCCCCCCCCCACTGCTCCCCATGTCATCTCCAGCACACACCGCTTAACTATCTTAGCTTTCATAAAGCCCTCTCCCAAAAGCCCATTACTTTATAAGACCCAAAGATCTATGACCCTGTGAAAAATGAACTGTCAGCTTTCATGATTCTGCTAAGGTTACTGCTGCTTCTCCAGACTCCAGAGCGGTTCGGAGTGCCCTTTTGGAATTCTTTGGCAATAAAAACAGAGAGAGAAAAGAGAAAGAGAAGAAATAGCAGAATAAAAACAGAAACTGCCCAAAGAAAAGAGTGTGTCATGTTGGAGTGGAGAGCTCAGTGTTAAAGCAGAACTTCAGTAAAATCATTTCCATAGTTTTTTTTCCCCATTCATTTATAATATGTCTATTTTATCATTTAGTACGTGGTGCACAATTCATATGCCAATACGTCTCTTCGCTCTTGTACTCAGAAAGTGATTAAAATGTGACTTTAATTTCCAAACTGTGGGTTGAAACATACTGTTCATTTATTTCTTTCACTGGTAGGTTCATTTCTTATCATTTTCAAATATTGCTTAGTGCGAAAGACATTAATTTATTTTCCAACAGGATAGCAACAGTGCAAATAGATACAGGAATTAAAAAGGAAGAAACAAACTTTTATGTTTTTTTAACAGAACCATTTTCATTAAATTACTTTGTCCTCACAAATAACTTTTAAGTACTCTGTACATTTGTTTAATTCTGAATACGTTTCGTAGAAATCTGGAAATTAATTAAAACTGTCGTAGAGCTCCAGCAAGTACAATCAAATCTGCTTAGACTTAATTCCTAAGGTTTAGCTGGTGTTAGATATATGTAACTGTATTTTAACAAACAGACAGATAGATTAATTTCCCATTTTTCAACGGTTTGATGGGATTTTTTTAATTTCCGTGTAAATCAAAAGGCCCACACTTTTCCCAGGCTGTGATAAAACTGTAATAACATAGTTGCGTTACAAATAGCAAACTGATAAACTGCAGGTGTTTAAATAACACGAGGGGCCAACATCTTGTTTAAATGAGATTGGGTCAGCCCTAACGTGGATTTTTCTTTTGGCTTTAATAGAACTGACATATCAAAGAAAGTGACGAAAAGGAAAACAATGTGCGCCTCCGTCTCTGGTCAAAATAGTTTACATTAACAATTCATGCCGCCCCTGACCTTTCAGTTATGGAAAATATGTCCGTCATGGAAGGACCTGTTGCATTTTTTATTTTCTGAGGGGGGTCATTCACAATGATGGAAATGAATGCCCCTTTTCTGTCTACTTTGTGAATGTCTGGTGTTGTAATGTCCTGGTGTAATCAAAAGCCGTTTGAAAAGTAGCCTTGTGACGTACTGAAAAGCCTGACCTTTATAGATAAGGCTTTGTCTCTGGAACAAAAGTTTTTTGTTGTCATTTTTTTCCCCTTAAAGCATGACTGTCTCAGTTGCAGGCCGTGAGCGAGGGCAGAGGAGTGAGCTGGCGCTGATGTTCAACAGGGTGACAGCGGGGACACACCTCACTAATCTGTGTAAAAAGCACGCCATGACAGGGAGAAAAATAGCCATATTCTTAAATCATGTGTGTGAGGCCAGCCTTGGGGTGGCATTTTGAATACAATGCAGAGACTAAGCAGATTTGTGTGAGTGTTTTTGTCTGTGTGTGTGTGTGTGTGTGTGTGTGTGTGTGTGTGTGTGTAACAAAGTAAAAGCTGGAAAAGTATACAGTAGTATTGTTCCTTAGTTATCACAAGTGTCCTGTTAGTCCCCATGTGTCTCAGATTACATACACATAATCGCTAGACTAATGCTTAAAGGTTCAGAACAGCTTTACTGTATGTGTATGTGTGTGTGTGTGTGTGTGTGTGTGTGTGTGTGTGTTAGTGTGTATGCGGGAAGGAGGGGGGCGGCGTATTTGTGTGTGCGCATTTCTCACTCTCACTCTTTCACACACACACACACACTCACACTTCCCTCTCCATGTACTCTCTCTCTTTCTCTCTCTCCCTCTATTTCTTCTTTCTTTCTTCTATCTCTCCTCGCTGCTCTTTTTGCACAGCTGGGTGGAGTGGAGCCAAACCATACCCCTTCTCACTCAACCCCCTACAAAGTTCAGTCTCCTGGCAACATCCACGGAGAGACCTCACAAGTATACAGAGGTGACAGGAATACAGTAAACAGCATTTTCCCCAGCCGGGCGAACGCTCACAATGCATTACACACATAATCAAGCCAGGATACAAACTGGCCGCGCACGCAACAAGACAGAAAGGCAGGCCGGGCCAGGGGGAAACGACAGCCGTGTGGAAGCATTAGTCTTATGGCGCACACAAACTCCTCCCACTCAGATATGGGAGTGAGATCACTGCAAAGTCTCTGTCATGTCCGTCTTTTGAGCTAAAAGGCCCCCAACACACATACAGCATACCCCCCCCCCCTCACACACACACACACACACACACACACACACACACATACACACACACACACACACACACACATACACAATGTTATATAGTACATAGCCCCTCGCTGGCTTCCATGAGCTGGGCCCCCCACAGGGATGTGGGTAAGGCGTGCTCTCTCTGCTGTTATTTGGGTCCTGGTGTTGCAGGGTGGCTGGATTTTCCAAATTCAATTCAGATCGGGCAAAATGTGATTATGTGAAGTGGCTTTGCATTAGGTTTGTATGCAAATAGTGCATAAATCATTAATATGTGGAGACCCCCGGCTGATTGGGGCCTTTTGAGCGGCACAGACCAGTGCTGGCCAAGGAGATGATGCCTTAAGCACCGTGACACATACACCCTCTCCTACACACACACAGATGAAGATATACAGACCTACACGCACACACACACACATCAAGTCAGACTGCCAGGGTAGTATAATTTATCTAGTGTTATGGGATAGCCCTACAGGAAGAGTTCTCTAAGAAACTAACTGCTCAAAAGTCTTTGTGAAATCACTGTAGCTTGGTGTTTGTTAGTCTCGCTTGTCCTGAAAGAAAAAAAAAATCATCTCGGCGTGGACTCCTCCCCTGTCGTCTGGCCGTATCTGCGGTGCAGTCGATTGGACATGCATTGTTGAGAAAGCCTAATGGCCGGGTGCCATTGTGTGGGCCAGTCATTGTGTAAGTGTATCGCATAATCAATACTCCGCCGTGTCAGAGGCATATCTTTAGCCATGCATCGCCAAGTTTTTGGGTGTTGGGGCCTCTATAAACAGTGTAGCTCATAACCTCTGGCTCTCCCTCCCACCCTCCCTGGTGTTAATGGAGCCCAGGCTGGCCCACAGGTGGCTCCAGCGCCCTCTCCCAGCCTCGGTGTAATGTCCCGGGAATGCTGCGCGCCCGCGCCCGCGCCCGCGCCCGCTCTCTGTCTGTGGGAGATTGGCATGCTGGAAAGGCCAGGTGACGAAGGGGGCAGAGAGGAGTGGGACGGGGCATTCAGATTCAGGGGGATGAGAGGGAAAAACACATTTAGCGTGAAGCACCTCTCAGAGAGAAGAGGAGAGAGAGAGAGAGAGAGAGAGAGACAGAGAGAGACAGAGAGAGAGAGAGATGCATTCTTCATCTCCTGTTTATGTGCCCTGTTGTCACTGCTCCGATAGTGCTGTTGTTGTTTGTGGTGTTGTTGTTGTCGTTGTTGTTGTCGATTGCTAGGCAAACACTTAACTGGATTCACCTGCCCTCTGGCTCCATTAGCAGGAGTGAGAAATGGCTCGTTTCGCTCTTTTGAGAGTCGCAACAAGTGCGATCCAACACCACCGCCGCCGCCGCCGCGACGCGCTAATGGGAGACGGAGGCTGGGGATCCATCTCCTCTGCCTACCACAGCTGAGGGAGGGGGTGGGGGGTGGGGTTGGAGCAGGGCCGGGGCGAAGGTGAAGGGGCAGCCTGTCACGTGAGGTGCGTGGGCTGGGAGCGCCGCGTGCCTCGCCTGGGGCTGACGTCCTCCCCTGTCACAGATGCACTTTCAGTGGACTGTGAGGAGAGGTGGACCCCGCACCCTCCACTGACTTTTACCACACCGTCAACACATTCCTCTGGCCCGGCCGTAGAGGACACGGAGGGGCATTAAACAGAGGCCGCAGAGAGAGAGCCCAGTAGCGGGGAAGGAGGGATATTTGCTCTGCTAGAATGAGACTGATACTGTCATACACTACATTTATATACTGACACTTTCTTCGAGGGCTTTGGTAGCTACGGCAATATACTCGTGTCTAACATGTATACGTGTGTTTTTGAGTGTGGACGTGCACACGTGCATGTTTACGTGTGTGTGTGTGTGTGTGGGTGCACGCGTAGTTATGTGGGGGGTTCTGACCTGTGTGTTCAGAGTTCATAAGGGGCAGGACACCCCCTGGTGGAAAGGCTGTGAAGCCTACTCCCTCTCTGCTCCTGGTGCGCCCATTCCCACATTCACCCTGACCTCGGTGACAGAGAGAGAGAGAGAGAGAGAGAGAGAGAGAGAGAGAGAAAGATGTTATCACTCAGAGAAAGAAATATATTTGTAATTCCAGACCGGTACAGACCCGCACTGCAATGTTGCATTTTATTGAATTGTTCTCGGGAAAAGACAAGAGGCAAACCCAGGACTAAGCAGCTGCGTTGACTTCTTCAGTGTACAAAGCCCCCAGAATACCACACAATACGTTCACCATATGCAGCTCAGGATGAGCAGGAGCAAGGGAGAGGAGAGGAGAGGAGAGGGAGAGAGGAGCGAGAGAGAGGAGTGGAAAATCAAGGGGGAGAAAATGGAGAAGGAAACGAAACAGGGGAACACAGATTGCTCCTGTCAGGAACACAAACTATGTCAGAGAGGAAAAAAAATATAAAGCAAAAAGAAAAAAAAAGAAAAGAAGAAAGAGGTAAATGTATTCAAGCCCCCCTGGTATTTTTAGCCTGTTCGTGGAGCAGTCTCCGACAGAGTCAGTCTGTTTGTCAGGACTCGTGGGAGTCTTCTACTGGATGATGGTGGAGTTGAGGAGGGGGGAGTGGGGAGTTGATGGTGGTGGTTACGGGGTACTTTGGAGGGTAGTGAGACGAGAGGGAGGAGGGAAGAACAGGGGCGGTCGGCGGGTCGAGGCCACTCAGCTGTCTTCTTAGCCGTGAACACGGCCATGTCACCGGTGGCCAATTACCTCCGTCAAGGGGGGCCACGGGTGGAGCCCCTCCCCACCCCCACCCCCCCTCTTCCTCCCCCCACCCTGAGGGACTTGACCTGGGGCTCGTGGAGGTCATGTGCCGGGGCCTCCGTGGCTCACGGGCCTGTCAGACAAGGAGAGGTGCTCGCGCCGCGCTCGCACTTTAAAGGCGGCGGAGGCAGCGGCGTGATAGAAGGATCATATGTGTGCATCCCTTGGAACAGGTTCTTTGGAGCTAGTATGATAATTAAAGACATATGGTGCTGACACCAGACTGAACGAGCGCGCAGATGCACAGGAACAGAGCCGGCATTAGGGGCCTCCTCGGCTTTCTCCCGCGCAGAAGAAAAAGAGGAGGGGGCCCCCACACACACACACACACACACACACACACACACACATAGTGACACAAACATACGGAGTTTCACACAGAAGCTCTCAGACATGTGAGCACACACCTACACAGTAACATATACACACGCGTCCCCCTGTGGGTTTGTGTGTGCTGTTAAACCATCTCAACCCATCTCCTTCTCCCCACTGCAACTTCACATAGTCAAGCGCACACACACACACACAGACACACACTTACACACCCACACACATACATACATACGCACACACACACACACACACACACAAACACACACGTGTATACAGAAATGAGCACTTTTTTTGATCTGAAGTCTCTGAAGCATGGTTTAGACAAACAACGCTCACAGCCACACAGGCATGCAAAATACAATGACACCCTCAGAGGCAAATGCATTATTGCCTCCTCTTGTCATCTTAACGGTGCTTTCAATTTGCAGTACAGTGATTACTGCAGCCAGCTAATTCCTAAACCGAAACTATTATGAGGAGAGAGAAAAAAAGAGGGAAGAAAGCCGTGGCAGCATTCCTTTTTAAAACGGAGAGATCTTTGATATCTTTGTTGTTGTCGTCGTCTCTTTCGTCTCTTTCTCCACCCCCACCCACCACACTGCCTTTTTTTTTCCCCCCCTTCCTCGTGTTGAGAAGAAATGTACACACTTAAAAACACGAGGCTAGGATGAAACCTGGTAATTGCCAATAATACTGTCCTCATCAGGTGGCTAATTACCAGTGATATGGCCCGCGCAAGTCTGTTAGCACACACACGGAGGCCCCCGCTCAGGCTGCCAGAGACGAGCGTGCCTTTCCCAGCGTCCCCCCTACCCATTAGTGCCGTTAGTATGGGCAACAGCATCAGGGTCAGTCATTGAGAGCGAGAGAGAGAGAGAGCGAGAGAGAGAGAGAGAGAGAGAGAGAGAGAGAGGGATTCTGAGATGATGCAGACGAATGTCAAGGTGAACCGCAGTTCATGGCAGTGACTGGTTCCGCAGGCCTGCGACAGCACAAAGTGCTCGGCACACAGGATTCATGGCAGTTGCCATATGTCCCCCCTGCCCCGTCCTCACAGTCCCTCTCTCCCTGCGCTGCGTGTCAGGCCTGAGCTCCTGAATGAAGAGGAGCTCCTGATGAGACAGAGGCAGGTTTATCTCTTCTCTGCCCGCCCTCCCGCCTGCCCGTTCTCTCTGTCTCTGTCTCTGTCTCTCTGTCTCTCTGTCTCTCTGTCTTTCTCTCTCTCTCTCTCACTCTCTTTTCTCTGTGGTTCTCTCCTTCCCCATTCCGCCCCTCCAATCTCTCCCAGCACACAGGCCATGGGAGTGAAGTTCTCCCGTGATTAAAGCATCTTCCTCTTGATGTTTTTTTTTCTTCCTTTCCCTCTCTCTCTCTCTCTTTTCTCTCCCTGAGTCTTTGAGGCGACAGACAGCGCTGGCGATGCGTGGCTCTGTGTATTATGCCATGTGAGAGATGGCGGGGCGAAGCCAAGGTGCTATTTCACATGTTCAATATTACCATTTTAACTTGTGGTGAGGTGAATTAACGCCTTGTCACTCAATAGCACACATACTACTTTCAAAGAGCAATTAATTGTAATAGCTGTTGTCAAGCCCACTGGATGGTACCTGTTGCTTTCTCGGCACAGCTGTGAGATCTCTAAAAATATTTTTCCCCTGCTAATTTCCCCCCGATATCAACTTCTCAGTGCTGAAAGCCTTTGAAAGGGTTCATAATCTCCCCCCTCTCTCTCACTCAGTCTAATACCTTGATGATGTAGGCTCCATAATTTCCTAGAGGAAAAAAGGAGGAATCATCGAGTGAATGAAGTATCAAGTTCCCCGTGAAAAGAAATGGGAAGGAATACGCGATGCTAACGACTACAAAACAATTATTCTATTCATTATATTAGATGTGCAGGGGGGGGGGGGGGGGGGGTTGTGTACCCCTGGGAGCTTGGGAGTTTGCAAAAAAAGTGACTCTTCACATTGGTATGGTAATCATTGTTTATATGCACAAATATTCCTGTACATGTTTTTTGCTCAATAGCAGAGCACTTTAAAGCAGGCCTTAATGAAGTGGGTTTCCAACCCAATGTATTTTCATATGAGGTTGCCTCCCCCACTTGTTATTTTACTGTTTGTTTTGCGGAGCGCCGCCGACTTTGTTCAGAGTGAGGTTCTCCTCTCCTGCTCCGCACTACTCCTCCCAAGGCGCTCTTAGATGTTAGGCGCTGGTCTCCAAGGAGTTGTACTGATAAAATAACACTTCACGTAGTCGCACAGGTACACCACACAAAAGCACACTCTCTCTCTCTCACACACACACACACACACACACACACACATAGACACACACACACACACACGTACACACACATAATAACTATACTTACACACATGCCTGTGAGACAGTAATGAGAGAACATACCCCAGCTTCAAGGTAGAGAGAGAACCTGAGACAATGTGGGAGAGCAAGGGAGAGATAGGGAATCATATTTTTTAAGAAAGATCCCACGACTCCGTGTGAACTTTCTATTTTGCCTTTTATTTAACATCAATGGTAGACAATATACCGTAGGTAATAAAAAACAAATGCAACCTAACCCTACCAAACAAACAAGCAGAGGCAGAACGTGGGTCTGTGCATCTTTGGAAAAGTAGTGCAGCAAATTACAAACAAATAACTCGCATTGCTCCTGCCTCTCGTTGCAGTGTGAAGGAAGAAGGCAGACCAATAAACCATGTTTGATTTAAACATCAAAAGGAAGGAGGGAGCAGAGGAAAAAAAAAAGTTCCAAAGAAGAAGTAAAAAAAAAAAAAAAAAATGCACGAAGGAATAAGCCCAAAACATTATACCATTAGCTGTTAAAAAATGCACTTAATGCCTCTGTAGAGATGGAAATAAATAGCACGCGCGCTTGCATTGTTCCCCGCAAATCCCATAGACTGGATTTAGAATGGTGCATTGTTTATTAGGGAAATATGGGGGGAGGTGAAATGGCTGTTGCTCTAATTGCAGTAATTTAATCAGGATTAGAAAAGGTTACCTGCATGAGGCAGCGGCAGGAACTCTGCAAGGACATGCACGCTTGAACGGATCAGCGTGTCACTATATGGTTATTTCTCTTAAAATCCACTGTCTCTGTGATGAGATATTAGCTCTGCAACAATGATGCTTCTCTTGGAATGAGTAAACAGAATGTTCTATTGTTTCTCTTCTCTCTCCTCTTCCCTCCCTCACCCCCCACCCCCCACCCCCCTCTCTCTGTCTCTCTCCCTTTCTCTTTCATTTGTATTCTCTCTCTCTCTCTCTCTGAGCCCCTGTTAAATAGGAAGCAAAGAGAATCCATTTTAATCTGATTAATAACTTGGTTGATCACATATAACCTAATTTTCATTCAGTGCTGCCCTTGTCCGCGGAGTCATATACAAAATGACCTTTGAGTCACCACGGCGATCATAAAGCACAATAAGCGCCATTGTGCTGTCAAAAAAGCTGAAGATGTTTTACATCATTACAAAAATGTAATGTTCCGTCTTTTTTCAAACGTGATGCTTTCCACAAAAGGCCACCTTCCAATTGCAGGCCATTAGGCCGAGACTCGAGTTTCCTTGGGCCTGGGAGATGGGAACAACTTTTCCCCTGCTTTCGCAGTAATATGAATCGTCCTTTTAAAACAGATATGGTTACATATTAGTTTTGAAAGGTACAGTAACTGCTCAGCCTTAGCTGTCTCTAACAGTGGAGCTTTTGTTTCCTGACAAACCTAATAACTGGCCCTTGATCCTATTTTACCTCACTCACTTATACACACACACATGCACGCAAATACAAAGACGCCCCACACACACACACACACACACACACACACACACACACACACACACACTTACACACACACACACACACACACACACACACACACACACACACACACACACACACACACACACACACACACACACACACACACACACACTTACACACACACACACACACACACACACACACAGTGATCACAGTTGGTCACAGTTCAAGGCCAGCAGTCTGCAGAGATTTTGTCAGCTATCTTATTTAAGAGACATGATTTCATGCCTGTAAAGGTCTTGGGTTAGCTACTCAAATCAGAATTTTCTGTGAAAACATTGTTAGAATTAATTATAGAATAGAATAGAGAGCACACTCAAAGGTGGATATTGCCGTCCAACACAGTCAAACACCCTCTGAAACACACTCATATCCCCCATCGGACACACACACACACACACACACACACACATACACACACACACACACACACACATACACACACACACACACGCACACACACACATACACTCACACTCACACACAAACAAACAGGAAATGAGAATAAAATATGTATGAAGTGGGCTGAAGTCTGCATACACCCATATGTTTCACCACTGAAACAGCTTGCTATGAGCCTCTCAGTAATGTGATGTGAGCTCAGTATACAAAGAAGAGTTCTCATTATTAATATTATTATTATTAATATTATTGTTATTAGTATTAATACTATTATTAATAAAATAGTAATTAATGATATTATTATTATTAATATTATTATTAATATTAGAAACTGCTTGTTTGATATGCTACCTACCAGTATCAGCTAAAAACCAGTGACCAATTTCATTATCATGTGAGGAATGTTTCTTTCTCTCTGCTCTCTGAAAGGGAAACTTGTTTTGCTGTTTAATTATCTGTCCTGGAAAGGAGGACTGCCTGCCTGCCTGCCGAGGATGGATTCTGTGCATGATTCATTGGGCAGAAATTCTTGTAAAATCTGGCCCAGCATGCATCAGTTTCCAGAAATTGTAAGAACTTTATGGTTTATAGTTTTTATTAGACCCGGCAGGGGAAAAAAAAGGTTGAAGGATTAAGCAGTGGATTAACACCATACTTTAAGATAAATCTTTTTTAATGTGAAACTTCATCCTTGCTCATTCTGGGAAAGCACTCTTATTAACCACTTTATATCACCCTTTGTGTGCCATTTTTCCTGCCCAACTTTGAGCGCACGGCTTTTTTTTTCCTGACGAGCTCTGTGCCACTTTTTTGTTTTTTTTTGTTTTCGTCAGCTACACAAACACATTCTTTAAGCTTTTAAACACAGAACAATAGGCGAGCACATAGCTGTGCACATTAATGCTTTTGTAAATGGAGGAGAAAAAAGCAGGAGAGAAAAGAGATAAGCAGAGCTTGGCTGTATTGCCCCCCTCCCCCCTCCCCACACACACACCATCTCTGTTCCGTGCATGCAAGGCAACACCCCCACCCTCCCCTAACACACCACCACCAGCAGCACCCTAGCAGCTTTTAAACTAAAAGAAAAAAATAAAGCTAAACCAATCTCTCCTCCTCATCATCAAATCCTGGCTGATCAGTATGCCACTGACGCCAACAGACAAACATCATATTCAGACTCTCAGTATCTAATTGACTGCATAAGGATTGGTCACACTTTTTAAGTAGCGTTCCATAATGGATTTCCATGTTTGTTGCGCTTTAAACGGCCGCTTCAAATGGATGGCAAAACGTCCCTTTATTACTAAAAACAACAGGGCTCTCTCTGTCTCGCACTCGTCGTTTTTTCTTTCTTTCTTTTCTCTCTTTCTTCCTTGTGAAGATGATATCAGCCAGCACTCTCTGTTTGTTTTTTTGCAAGGTCAACGGAGGCTGACAGTTGACAAATGATCTCAAGATGGCCACATCATCTGTCCTGTAATTTTTTGGGCAAAGGCAAAAAAACTGCAAAACTGATGCAGTGAACCCATATCTTTTCTGGCTGTAGTTTTTAACACCTCAGTTTCACATAGTTGATTCAAAAGGTGGGTTTCATACTGAAAAAAAAGCGGTCTTGGTTTTGTATGGTACGTTGATTAGTCATTTCTATCCCTCTGAAGTTGTGAGCAAGGGTGAAAAAAAAATAAAAAGCCAGAGAGAATCTCTTTCAGATCTGGACTTATCCTGTTCCTCCATCGCTAGGACTTGGCACATAGAGAGGATTCAGAATTATAGACAAGCTGGTCATCAGATGGGAGTTGGGTTTATTTCTGTGTCTCTCCCCCCACCACACACACACACACTCACACACACACACACACACACCACACACACACACACACCACACACACCCCTCCCCCACCCTCATCTCCCATTTGCTTCTCATCCAACTTATGTCTCATGTTTTTATTTATTTATTTTTTTCTTCTTCTGCTGGACAGCTCCAACAGAATGCCCGAGAACTCCATGTCCTTGAGAACAGTGGAACTTTTCGGTTTTAATAATTTGATTGATTATTTATTTTGTCCTGTTGTTTCCCGCCCCTAGCTCATGTTGTTTTTATTTCCTCTTCCCATCATTATGTGCATTACGACAGGGCAAAAGCAAAGAAATACAGAAAACTGTGCAGAACTTCAATAATGACAGCCACTTTGACAAAACACAAAGTACGTTTTTTAATTACCTGACTTTTTTAAAGTTGTTGTCATCGCGGAGACAACACGCCTCCCCACACAGACACACTCTTGCGCGCACACACACACACACACTCTTTCTGATGTTCTTATTATGCTCTCATTTGAATGCCTACTCTCTGCAGGTAGTCCATCCTCCCTCCCCACTAACCAGCCCCCTCCCATCCACACACCTCCGTTACCTTGTTTTCCTGATGTTTAATTGCATTAAGAGACGTATCATCTCAGATAAAGAGAGAGAGAGAGAGAGAGAAGGAGGAAAAGTGTGAGAGAGAGAGAGAGAGAGAGAGAGACAATGTGTCATCGCCTTTTAAAACACAATTAAGGAACACCTCGTCAGCCGCTGCTGTCTGATGTGGCTGACAGGCCTCGTGAGCGGGAGAGCGGGAGAGCGGTTGACGGGATGAACCGGGCCGGGGCTGAGCCGAGCCGAGCTCCGCTGTGCCTGGGCCCTCATCTGCCGGGCGGCGGCGCGGCGCCCATCAACGCGAGTGACAGCCGTTTCGCCACAAGCTCCTCGCTGGGCCCCCCCGCCACGTCCCGAACAGGCACGTCAGCCCCACGCCCTCGCCCACCAAATCAATGAGCTGCGAGGTGTGGCCCCCACGTCAGGAGAGGGAGGAGGGGGTGGGGTGGACGGGGGATGGGGATGGGGCTGGGGGGGGGGGGGGCTGCAGTGACGCTAATGAATCTGTTTCATGTGTGTGGTTCCTTGTTTGTATATTTTTCTGTTGCATCTCTACCTTCTTCCTTTCTTCATCTGACAAAATGAAAAGCCTTGCTCGTTAATTTGAAAAACAACATTCAGCAACTTTCTTATCAAAAGTAGGAGAACAGAGAGCTGCTGGGCAGCAGTAGGGTGGAAGTTGTCTTCTCTCTCTCTCTCTTTGTCTCTCTCTCTCTCTCTCTCTCTCTCTCCTCCTTGCAATTTTTTTTTCTTTCGCTCTTGAAAGTGTTGATGTCTATTGTCATTCCGCCAAAGTAAGATATCTGTGTTGCAAGGTTGCAGTCTCAAAGCTGTCATTGTTGTTCCACCGACTACTCTGACAGCCAGGCTGATGATGATGTTGGTGATGATGATGATGATGATGATGATGACGGTGATGATGATGGTGATGACAGCTTTGACGACCGTAATGTCCCTGATGAGGATCATGATGATGATGGTGGTGGTGATGGTGATATGACAGTGCAGGCCCAGCGTTTAAGCTGGCTGCCCATCTGCCTGATTAAAAAGCTCATCCTTATCAGCCTATTCGCTTACACACAGACTGGACCAGACTAGGCAAAAGCGAGGGGGGGAAAGAGAGAGAGAGACCAGAGTTAGGGCTGTGTAACACACTGATTTGGTTAGTGCCACACGATCGTGTCCAAATAGACACTTTATGAAAAATGATGCGCTTCGTTCATTAAAAAGCTGTCCTGCCTAATGTCATCTGTTGGCTTGCCTGATACAGTAAAGTGAAACTAAGGCCATTGGCTCCCCCCCCCTCACGCCTTTGAATGCAAAGACAGCAGTATTGGATATTACACCTTGGAGCTGACGCAGAGAGACAAAGCACAAAGAGGAAAAGTAATGATCATATACAAATATCAATATGGAAAGGGGTCAATGCTAAAGAAGATGTATAGCTATTGATGTTTAAATAACAGTAGCGTCAGGGAATGAAGAAAAAAGAAAAAGAACAACAAGGAAGGCATAATATATTTTCTTCTGAGTCTGAAGTGGAGTGGGAAAAAAGCAGTTAATCGAATATGCTCAAGAAGAGGCATGGGGAATCATGCTCAGGCTAAGATAAAAAAAACACAAACGCTCTCAATGCCTTGTGAACAAAACCATAAATAAATATATAATCAGTTAGCATTATGCAGGTTTGCGGTGAAAGGCATTATCTGTCTGCCGTTGCCTCCTCAAGAAAAAGAACATTTGACAGTGCAACTCCCCGATGGAAAAAAAATGGGGAAAAGTTATGACTTCAAAAGTGTTTACTCCCCGTGTTTTTTTAATTTGTCTGGGCATATGCAGTTTATTTGCATTTCAAATGCGTGTATTTGAAGCAGGTGGTTTAAATGCCAAGATACGAATTGATGACAATCACCTCTACCACCAGCGTCAAGGGAACTGTGCTCACGGCTGACATTAAAACTAAACGAACAGCAGCTAAACAAACACATAAGAATACAACTCAGAACCTACACACACACACACATGCACCCACACACACACACACACACACACATGCACCCACACACACGCACCCCCCTCCAACCTCTCTTCTCCTCCACATCTCACTCCTATCACCACATCCGAGCCAGCCGCAACTCTTTAATATTCATGCACATTTAAATATCAGGGCATATAGAGATGGATCGACAGCTGCGTGTTTAAACAGGCTGTGGCTCCGCAGTAAAAAGATAGAGGAATATGAAGAAGGGGGGAAAAAAAATGTGGAAAAATAAACACAGCAAAGCTTGAGAAAAGATAAATCTACTCAGCCATGAACGGTAGAGCCACATCCCCCCCCCCCCCCCTCCCCCACCCCATCCCCACACCCCCTGCCTGCCGACCCACCCCCTACTGTCGTTGCCATGCCTCCATATTCATTTCTGTAATTTACAGTAAATCCAATAGCTGTCAATCACGAATTAAAAACTTCAGAATTTACAACAGGAGGAAACAGCTGCTTCTACATTTACAGCAAGACCACTCTAAAATATTAAAGACATGTCACCGAGGCGCTGGGCGGCCCTGCATCCGCGGCCATCTGTTTTCTATTAAAACATTACACTGAAAACGCCGCTATTTCCATGCTTTTAGATCAGCACAGGAAAGCAGGGCTGACAGTAAAGCCCACCACTGTGATTAGATTTTATTCACAGCCTCTTACTGAGTGTCAGGAAGGGGGGGGGGGGGGGGGGAAATAGAGGGAAGTTGAAAAAAGAAAATCACCAGCAAGGGAACACCAAGGTCACATGTTAGGTGACCCAGACGAGTTGTTGATGGATCTTGGTGAGAGGGCCAGGCACATTCTGTATATCAAACATAACAACCTGATATCTTCTCCTCGCGTGTCCGTCTAAGGCTCTCTCTGTGTGAGGCTGCTGTGGACATTGAAGGCTACACTGGAAGTGATTCTATGACATTTGAGGCCCCAGTGTGCCCGCTTAGAGTATTGAAGTGCTGCATATGTATCTGTGTGTGTGAGAGGGAGAGAGAGGGAGAGAGAGAGAGAGAGAGAGAGAGAGAGAGAGAGAGAGAGAGAGAGAGAGAGAGAGAGAGAGAGAGAGAAGGGAAGTAGAGAGAAGGGAGACAGCCTGGCTTCTGAAAAAGACATGCTGAAATATTCAGTTACAGCGGCATCGGCTGTAAGAATTATGGTCAGTGTCAAAGGTAAACAATTACAACATCGTGAGTCACTTTTTGGAGCGGGGGCAAAGGAAGATCATTTCTCCATCTTTAATAGGTAATTTCCTTTGTCTTCTGAGTGCTATTTCACATGTTGCCTTCCACCGGGTGGTCCAGTGAAAAAAAGGGGGCTCTTGGCTCAGGCCTTAGGATCAACATTCAGTCAAATGTTGTATTCAGAGCAGAAGCGAGTACCGTGTGCTCACTGCAGTGTGCAAGGCAGAACATATTTGGCTAATTTGCATGCATTGATGAGTTTTTTTTTTCTCCTTTTTTCGCTGTCCAGAAGAAAAACCAAAACAATGTGAACAACAAAAAAAGGAAAATTTGTCACTTTTAATTTAAGAAGTTTTGTTGGGGAGTGCAGAGAGCTTTGCATACATCAGGGGGCTCTGATGTCATCGCTTTTGTGTGAATCATTAGGATATCAGTGTACTGCCACTGACAGAGAGACTCTGATTAACAAGCTCTCTGTTTTCCTCCTGTGTTTTTTTCCCCTTAAATGAGAGCTCCCGCTGCTCAAAGCGACATCTCCCTCTCTCTCCCACTCGCTCTCCCCTTGTCTCCCTCATCCTCCTTTGCCTCCTGTCGAAGATGGCAGGAGTCACAGGTGTGTGGCAATAATTACACATACACTCAGAGAAATAATGCCATTTCCCTCCATTTAATAAGTTAGCAGTAAAATGCAAAAGGGAGCCTGAGAGGAGAAAGGGGGTTTAAATCTTATCTGATATCCAGCTCGCCTAACTTAATCATATGGCTCTTAAGAGTAGGACACGGCCAGCTGGGTCTGGCTAATATGCATGCAATATGTGTGTAAAACGATATGCTTTAATTTCGAGCCCACTTTAACCAGCAACAAAATCTGTTTATACGGCAGACATTTAAAAAGAAAAAGGGGGGAAAAAAAAAACCAGCGACCTGTTAACTCTATCGCTGCCATCTAAAAATGGAGGCCCTTTGGTCTTTCTCTTTTGTTTATGTCAGCATGTGTTTGTGTGGGTGTCGATGTTAGAGGTTTCGAGAGAAATTGAATACGAATTTGAATTTCTAAAATGGTATTAATAAAACGAATTTGTCACGCATAGCATCAATTGTAATTTGTAAATCAAATGGAGCATTAATTGAAAATATATATCAAATAGCCTTTTTTGTAAAAGAGAAGTAGTGGCATTAGGTACTAAACCATACTATGGTAAAATTATGCTAACAACTGTTGATTCCGTTGTTAGCTAAATTATTTTTTTCTTCAGGTCAAATGTTGCTCTGTACTACAACATCAAACATCTAGCATAGCCTATTATGTTGTTTTTTAAAAAGGTAGGTCTAGCTGAAAAAGGAGTGTAATTCTTTGACAAGTACGTTCAGTAACATGTAGGTTACCACATAGCGATCACCTATCCTAAAGTCTGATAGGGT
Source organism: Clupea harengus (assembly GCF_900700415.2). Lineage (NCBI taxonomy): Eukaryota > Metazoa > Chordata > Actinopteri > Clupeiformes > Clupeidae > Clupea > Clupea harengus. The sequence goes on from NC_045157.1 coordinate 27,281,821, forward strand.
TTGCAGCATTGTGTAGTTCCAGTGGCTCTAAACAACTGTTTAAATACACATTTTATAATTTTTGTCTTGTTAGGTTTCATTGATTTGATAGGATCTGGTCCAGTAGTCTCTCTCTGAGAAATTAATCTCATGTCTCCAGTGTACGATGTGGTCTTCAGGATGTGTTTAAGAGTTGGACTGATCTTTAGCCCACACTGTCAGGCTTTTGTGTCGGGTGTTGAGATCTTAGAAGTCCCCTCGGTGGAACAGAGTAAGTGTGTGGAGATAAAGCTCTTTTTTCTGGGTAAGTTGCTCAGCTGTGTTTTCCTGGACCAGCACCATCTAGTGTGTCGCCAACGGGTGCAAGCAGAGAGCAGGAAGAGTCAGAGAGGGAGAGGGAGCAGGGGCCTGGAGGAGGGAGAGAGAGAGGGAGGAACAGGGGGGTGGAGGGGAAAGAGGGGGGGGGGGGGAGGGGGGGCGAGTTAAACTTCAAAAAGCCTCCGACACAAGCTGCCGCTGGCCCTGACCACTCCACAGATGCTTTTGTTCATTCCTCTTTCTCCTCTCCTCCACCAAACACCCACCCTTCTCCCTTCTCCCTTCTCCCTTCTCCCTCTGTCTTCCCTGTGTCTTTGGTGATACACTGCGAGTGAGGATATCAAAGTAGCGCTGTCTGTTAAGACTTCAAACCCCCGGCCCCGTCCGTCAACCCCAATCATATCTGCGCCCTGAAACGGAAGGCGCGCTCCGACTGGAGTGGAATATTTGATCTGTCCTCTTCAGGAGGATCAACAGCCCACCCCCTCCACCCCCCCCCCCCCCCCCCAAAAAAAAGAATCTGCAGCAATGCTAACCTAAAGCGAGGGGGAGGGCAGAGAGGAGGAGGACGCTGGAGGGGGCACCCAGGCATAAAAACACTCCACTCCACTGCTCTTTGCGGGAGATAAGGCCCCGATCTACACACACCCACTGCTCTTACACGCCAGCAGAGATTTATGTCTATATTACTCACTGACCATGTGAACACTGCAGCTTTTGGGAGAGAAAAAAAGTAGGTGAGGGAGTGTGTGTGTGTGTGTGTGTGTGTGTGTGCGTATGAATACATGCACCTTCTAGGTACTATAATAAAGAAATGAGACATCAAATGTATTTGTGTATGTGTGAATATGTGAATATATACTTATTCATATATGCATATATGCATATACACATATATACATAATATGTACCCAACACACTATATATACCCCAACACAGTATATACACACAGTATATATTATTATATA
>NC_045157.1:27288085-27290585 GCF_900700415.2 Clupea harengus
CACAAAATAGATAGCAGAAGGTGCTCCCCAGGATCACACTGGGCCAAGAATGGTGGGATGGCTCCCCAGGGTGCCGGAGGACCTCAGAGATCAAACGAAGCAGCAGGCAAGCACACGAGAGAGAGAGAGAGGGGGGGGGAGAGAGAGAGAGAGAGAGAGAGAGAGAGGGAAAGAGAGAGGGGGGGAGAGAGAGAGAGAGAGAGGGAAAGAGAGAGGGGGGAGAGGAAGAGAGAGAGCCGTGCAGGGAAAGAGGGAAGGATTTCTCACTGGGAGAAGTGCGGAGTGATAGTGCCTGCACTCGTCTCTCATCCCTCCATTCTCAGAGGAACCCTTCGGGCCAGAGGCCTCTGGTTCCCACAGACTGCCGCTGCGAAAAAGGTGCATAATTACTCTTAAGAAGGTAATAGTGTCAATTTAATGCCCCTCTCTCCACATCTCTCACTCTGGGGAACAAAGAGCTCTCTAAGGCTGGCCTGACAGCTGTCCTCCATGGCCCGTTCTCCCACCATAACCGCTTTCAGCGAGATGATCAGCACGCTCAAGAGAGAGAGAGAGAAAGGGAGAGAGAGAGGGAGGAGGGCGGAAAGAAGCGGTTGTACTTATCAAAAAGACATCTCTTGTTACAGTTTTGCTTTATTTCGCATCAAATACACTGCTCTGTCTGCTTTCCTTTGTAGCTGGGGAAAGTTCACCCTGCTGGTATAGAGCACACACACACACACACACATGCACACAAAGTCAAACACACTCACTCTCAGATTCACACACACACACACACACACACACACACACACACACATACACACACACACACTCTTACACACACTCTCACACACACTCGTCTCGAAGTCAAGAGACGTCTCATTATTGGAAAAATTTTCAATAAATCAATGTGACTTTAAACACATTTCCCCTGTGACATCCCTGACCTGATAAGAACTGAGCTAATCTCTTTTGAGGCTGTCGGAGTGCTTTGAACAAAATCTAGTTCGCATCTATCAGCAAGGTTATTTGTCAATGACTTATAATCCCAGGTAAATTTCACTGGTTTTATATTAGAAACAGCTAATGGTTCTCATGTCTGAAGTTTCTCAGGCTTGGGAAAAAGAGCGGAGATTGAAGTGGAACAAAAGGAATGTTATGGATCGGCCTGCCAAAACACAATGGGAGTAGAAAGTGAACAAAACAGGATAATTGTGGGGGTAACTGCAGAATTTCAAGTAGAGCAGCGAATGTACCTATTACTTCCTTATCGCTTTCTATCAGTTATTACTTCCACATTCTTTTATTGTCATTATGATTCATTTATGATACTTCTACATTAATTCCTGATTCTGCTACTACAGTTAGCAAAACTAATGTAGCACTGTGACTATTACTATTACTACTACTGTTACTACTAATTCTTCTTCTTCTTCTACTACTACTACTACTACTACTACTACTACTAATACCACTGCTAATGTTATCTTGAGCTGTACTCTTAGTATATCTGCAGCTTACAACTAATTGTAGTAATTCAGCTTTTTGTATAACCAAGTAAAGCTGCTGCTTTTCTTTCCCACCATGTAAGAGTAGTTTTTGTGGGCCACACGCTGTTCCGTAGTGGTTTTTCTTTCAGCTTTAGAGACCTGAGAAGCAGACACCCTTGGTAATCTGCTGAGTAGGAGGAGTTTGATGTCCGTAAGTCTTAATATCACTTAAGCCCTTCTTGAATGGCCACACAGTAGAGCTGTGCCACTCCCTTCCTCTCTTCCTCTCTTCCTCTCTTCCTCTCTCTCTCTCTTTCGCTGTCTGTCTTTCCTCTGTCCTTCCCACCACTATAGCCATACCTTCAAGAACAATTGCTTCGCACACAAGCAGATTTACACCTCCTATTCCTTCAGCAGGCTACAAGCGGGCTGAGAAGGAAAGCAATAACTAAGGAGACTTGACCTACTTGGTAATTTATGAAGGCTCAATTAGAGGAGTACACAAAGTAATGGCGCTCCAGAACGCATGTGTCCAGCACACTGTTGATATGTTCTGTCTGCGGGTATTAGAACAGCGCGTCCAGGCTTCATAAACAGGGTTCAGGGATGAATAATTGATATGTGAAGATTTGCGTTTTGACACCAGTGCAGAGAGAGAGCGCTGCCTATTTTATTTATCAAGTGGGCTGAGCCCCCCCCCCCTGTTTTTCTCCTACATATTCATAAATAAGAAACACGGCAGAAAAGGCTAGAGCTTTAAATTGATACGTCACTTTCCCCGTATCAGGACACATCCCCACAGATGTATATACAGTGACAAATCCCAGAGTTTTTTTTCTCCTCTCGCTCTCTTTCTCTCCCTGCTTTTCCTTTTTTTTTTTTGAAAGTCAGAAAGCTCTCTTTTTTATATCTACTCCTTGAATGGATTTCCCTTGTCTGTGCGAGGCAGCATGGAAAACTCATGCCATAGCTGTCAGCTCCAAACAGAGCCGGGGTCTCTGAAGAGCATTTCTTGATCTCACGCAAGT
>NC_045157.1:27295585-27333085 GCF_900700415.2 Clupea harengus
GCACACACTCCGGGGTCACGGTACTGCCACACATGGCCACTCAGCACCGCCATTAGGATTCCCTGAACCACACAGGCACAGCAGACAGCAGCAGCAGCAGCAGCAGCAGCAGCAGCAGCAGCAGCACAGCGCTAGGTGTCTGTTAGGCACACATCACTCTTGCCGTTTGTTGGGAAACATTACATATTTTGAAAAATATTGGTGTCATAAATAAAAAAGGGGGGAGGGGGGAGGTCACAAGCATTTAGGCATTTTCATATTCGTATTTATGTGTTGCAAAAAAGGTAATAGATCAAGCACATTCCATTATTCTCTTATAAGATCATTAGCAAATATAATTAGATAGGAAAGTAAAGTCATTTGGAGATGAGAGGAGAGAAAGTGCTATCAGGCACAGAAGACAGATTGCTGCATCAGTGTTTGGGCTTAAATTGCTCAGTGGAGGTATTATCTGCGTGGAAATCTTTTTGCCCCAGAAATAGAGTTTGGGAAGACGTCAGATAGCTCGCTCAAGTATTTCTGTCATCTTCTCAAGACCACTTTATTTCTCCTATACGGGGTTTTCGGTGTGTCATGGCGGAGGGTTATGTGTTCTGGAGGATGTTGTTGTTTTCTGTGGTGAAGCATCTCGTACTTAGACACCCTAGCTGAACTTATTTCACATCTCTGCACCCCGGTGCTGATGCTAGGTTGCGGTTGCATATCTACATTCAGTGATTTTTTTTTCTCACCGGCTCAGCTCCTCATTAAAGCGGAGAATAGAGTTGTTTTATCTGAGGTTGTTCCCTTTATTTGACTTGTCTAGTTACATGTCCTCAGAAGGGAACCCAGGTTTGTTCTCCTGTTCTAGATACCAGTGGGGAATAAGAGAAGAGGGATCCCTTTTTTAAATTGTGCCACATGTACAACTTTCTCTCTTGATTTCTTCCCCTTTTGCTAACATCATGGAGGCAGACAGTCATCTGAAGAGGGGGGGGGGGGATGTGAACCCACACAACCACGAGCACAACAATCGTCTGTGTCTCAACTCGAAACGCGCCCGTTTTTCTTGTTTCGCTTTGAGGGAGGGGTGGGGGTGGTGAATGCGGATTCTTCTAGTCTTTGTGAATCACAGCAAATGGTATTCATAAACATCCTGTATTCATTAAAACCTTCTAAAAATATGATTTGGGAGCACTTCCTCACTCTCAGTCGTTCGAGTGTGTGTTTGTGCGTGTGTGTGTGTGTGTGTGTGTCTGTCTCTCTGTGTGTGTGTACTGTCTTGTATTTACATATTTATAAATACTGGGCTGTACAATGAGGCCTACCTTTGCCAAAAACAACACTTCTCCAGCCGTGCCGGATGCCTGCTGGAGAACAAAGAGCTGAGAGGCACCTTCCATGGTGGCTGCAGTCACTGAGATCACCAGATGAGTGGAAGGCAGACAGATGAAGTCACATCTATATCATAACCAAACGGCTCTGCCGCTCGCAGCAGACACTGGGGCCTCCTGCGGGGGAAAAAAGAAACAGAATAGAAAGTCTAGCGCACATCTAAAAAATGGAGCTTCCCACTGCCTTACATTCGAGATGAATTGTCAAGACATTTCTAAAAAAAACACTGTACTCTAAACTAGTGCACACTAGTTCATGCGTGCTGGTTTGTTCTCGTGCATAAGAGTCAAATGCCCTACATGTACTATTTATTTTGAAAGGTTAAAATAGAGAAAAACATACAACAACAATCTGTATCTTGAAATTCTTTCTCAACAGGAAAATAAAAAAAGATACTGATGTGCCATAGTTACAGACCTCAGAATATGATGGCGCTAGCAGAGGGGAAAATGCTTTTTGAGGAGGGAGACAGGAGGAGATGACTAATGGCCGCTTCCCTTTTCAAAGTGTATTTATCTGTAGCAAATTTGCTGCATGGATGCTAAAGGAGCCATTTTGCCTTCATATATTGTGCAAATGTCAGGTTGTAGACCCCAGACACACCAATGTATCCCTCAGCGTCTTGGCCCTAGTTAGCAGAGCCTTGTGTTAGCCCATTGTTCTGTCCGCCTCTTCATTTATCCATTCTGTTAAGCATGACACATGTATTAACATAAGATGGATCCCGGAGCTATGAGTCCTCTTACCATATGTCTTGTATTAGTTTCCAGGGCCTCTCGCAGCTTAATGCTCTCTCCATATATATGTACTACCGAGGCTGACCAGTAGAGGGGAGAAAAAACCCTCTGTGCTCTAAGTCGTTGCATCCTGAGCTTGACTACTGCACCTTGCCTGTGGGAACCGTACCAACTATGTCTTGTAGCAGCATGCTCGTTAATATCAATTCATGCGATTAATGGCGGATGAATGGAGCGCTGACCTTCCCTAGGATCTGATGCACAGACGAGTGCACCACTCATCAAGTGATTCTGTGCGTGGGCTATTTGATGGCTAAAGCATGGCAACCTCTGCGATGCGTAGGGCAAAACATGTTTAGATTGGCAGGGTGTTCTTGGAGGATGAGTGGCTGGTGGAATGCAACATATGTGCTTTCCTCTCTTGGGTTGCATACGCTATCGGTGCCGCTGGGAAATCACACAGGCCTACTTAAAAAGAAAAAAAGGGAAAAAAAACCGAGCTAGAAGTCTATAAACCTGTAAAGTTGGCCTGATCTCTCAGCCACAGTGGCAGTTGTTTGGGGAGCAGGGAAGGCGTCCTTAAATAATGGCATTCCAGGTGGCTCAGTTAATGAAGAGTGAAAATCAAATATGGGGCTTAATCTGTAACTCATTACTGAAAGTTTCTTTAACAGGAACTCACCAAAAGGAAGCTCCCTTGGGAGATTAGGCACTTTAAAAGCTTGGGGAGTCAACATATTATTATTACTAATATCACATATTATTTGCATGAATGTTTTAATTATCTCTGCAGAAATATGGCATGCATGGACAATCACCCAGCACCCCAATTATTTTTACTAAAACGTATAACTTTGTCAATAAGCATCACATTGACTACTTTCATTAGAGTATGTTGCAAAGTAAATGGAACCTGAAGAGTTGATATTGAGGAGTATGTGCCTTTGTAGAGATGGAATCTGAAGGCTTGCACCGCCATCTAGTGGACAGAGTGTATTAATGCATGTTCTGGCAGCTCTTAGAGTAAGCGTGGGGAAACAAACAAGATGCTTGAACAAGAAGAGCGAAATGGCTGCTTTTGCCATTCCGTGACATGTCAAAGTTCTATGGCATCTCAAAGGGATTAAGACAGCATGATATGACCGTCTTAAAAAGTTAACTGTATGAAATAACGTCCGTTTAAATTTGTTTGCGGGTCCGGGCAAGGGTATTTCAAGTGTGAAATAGTATCATTAATCACTGGTGTTCCGGTTGTTAGGGAAGCATTCATATCTCCAGATCTCTCAATATTAGTACCAGACGAGGCGGAAATGCTTTAATTCTTTTTCTTAATCTCCGTCAGCTTTTTCTAAACCGCATGACATCTGCGCTTTAAGTGGAGTGCTTTAAGAAACACATCTTGATTTGAGAGTGACGGTGTGATTGTGTGCCTAATGCGGAGAGAGTAGGTGTCAGCGTTATTGCTCTTTGGCTAAACTAAATGACGATGTTTTATCCCGTTATTAGTTTTCCGTTGCTCTGCGCCGTCTTTTCATTTCATTCCGATATCGTTTCTTGCGCGAGCACACTCAAATATAAGCATGTTTTAATTTCATTTTGTCACTTTCATGGAGGCACTTTAAAAGAACATGACACGGAAATGCATTCTGTAGATTTTATTGGCAAATAATTTTCCCAGAAGTTGTTGGGGGAATGAAACACCATTCGTATTATTTAGTTCAAACCGCTGAAGAACATAATTAGAAAGACTAAGCATTTTTGCCAGATTCAAACTTCAGCAATAATTGCCCAACCCAGTTCATAATCTCCCATTTTTCGTTATCTAGCAAACAAAACTTGCTTGGAAAAAGTCTGAAAAATCTCCTAATTACCATATGTCCTTTATTGTCACTGTTCCTGTCACCTTTGCCCAGCATTGTGCAATTTTATCTCTACACAGATGCGCTAGTTATTTCTTACATTCAGTTATAACTGACACTGTGTTGACATGTTTGGTTTTCTCCCTTGAAAAAAATTGTAATTTCACAGCATCCAGTAGTGGAGATTACTCTCCCATTTCCCAGCAGTGACATTCTGTACTGAACACTGATTAGTGACAATATGGCCTCATTATATTCCCCCATGACCTTGCAAAAGCCATGTTGCACTCAACAGCATGATACACATCTAACTTGTTAGCCTGCTACATTCATTGCATGCATCATCCATTTGTAGGTCAGTGATTTGTCATGGACCATCATCTGTAAAAATACAATCCAAGTTTGCAGTTTGCAATGTAATGCAGGCATAGTCATTATTCAAACAGAATTAAAGTAAACTATGTTATCATTAGCATTAAAGAGGCTAAAACAGTACACACTATCTGTCTGTGTGTGCGTGTATTTGTGTGTGGTGCCAATTCAAATGTTCAGTGTGTTATTTGAAAGAGGTAGAGAGAGAAGGATTGGTAGAGAGAGAGAAAGAAAGGGCCGTGTTAATCTCCGTTTGTTCTCTTGACCGCAGTTCATCTGTGGGCCACAGAGGAGGAAGGCCCCGGCAGCTACGGTCCGGCTCTATCCCCCGAGCTTAACCTAGCTGACTCAGAGATGCACGACGCCTCTCTAAACAGAGACTAACACCCGTCTGGAGGCACGCGCTGGGCGCCACGATGATGATGATGATGATGATGATGATGGTGGAGGAGGTGGCGATGAAGACAAACTCTTAATTAAAAGCAGACTATTTAAGAACAAAAGAAACTAACCTATAAAAGATGGATGGATGAAGCTGAAGCAGGGGCAGACGGTGCTTCTCTGCAGGCATGGCAGAGAGGATGAGACCTGCTGACTTTTAGTGGACTGGACACTTTAAAAAATAAAAAATAAAAAACAGTGGAAAAAAATACGAAAAAAAAAAACAAACAGACAAAAGACTGGCTTCACAGCGCATTTGTTCAACGTCTCTTGAATCTTTCTTGTAGCCATATGTTCTGTGCAGTCTCTGTTTTTGGCTTTGACATTGTGAAAAAGAGGAAAAAAAAACAAAAGCTTAAAAAAAAAAAAGCTAAAAAAAAAATACTACCTGCGTGTCCAATGTCTATGAGTGCAACACATTCCTTTATCCAAGATGGACGTAGAAGCAGCGCAGCGCTTTGTCACCAGATGTGGAGCGGACAGGAGAGCGGGGAGCCGGGCCCAGAGCCTCTTCCTCCCCACGACCACACAACCCTCACATTCTGCCACTATTTTTGGAAACCAGAGACATGACAATATCCACACTGCCCTTTGACACTCCTCTGTTCCGCTAGAACAGTTCTGACTGGACACGACTGTTTCCCCGAACCCTGGTCCAGCCAACACAGAGCACAGTCTCCTCTAGTGACCAAGCCCCGCTACCCTGGGAGAGCAAGCACAGTCCTACGCATCTCCCCCTAACCCCCCCCCCCACACACACACAAGGGCATCGACTACCAGGACTGAAGTAGAACGCTCTCTCTCCGACAATCTGGTGCTTTAGAGAAGGAAGGGGGGCAACGACGCGATGACACATAGGTGGAGTTGTTTTTAATGCAGGGTCGAGTAGCCATGGTGATCCGTGGCCCATGGCAACCGAAAGGAAAGGAGAGGCCTATGTGTTGGAGCCTAAAGACTGTTGAAAGAATCTTTCCTCACATTTCTTAGAGTGTGTTCTATGAGTCATACACAGATATGAAATGTGCAGAGTTTAGGTGTAAAATAAAAGTGAGTCAAAACACAGAAGTATAAAAGTCAGATTGTATTCCTTTAAGAGAAAGTACCAACGCGACAAGAATATCTAGTTTACACCAGACTCGTGTTGCGAAAATCAGCACCCGACTGACATATTTGAAAAACTAAAGAAGATAAAGAATGCTAGATGAAAAATGAAAACCACCATCTTGTTTTATCTCTCCTGTAAATGTCAAGGACGATAGTGTTGACAAAAAATAGTGTTGAAGAAACATTTGTAATATACTGCCACAGATCAATGTTGCAAAGTGTTACTGACTACTGAAATGGTTTGATGTATTTACTTATTAAAAAGCAGAAAAAAGCAGGAAACAAATATTGTCTAGCCTTAGATACAGTCATCTGTTGTTGCATCTACAAAGCTAGCTGTTTTAGATGGTAGCTATTAGAATGGATTTTTTTTTTCAAGTACTGTACTTTTTGCCTTCTACAATGTAAAGAAAAGAAGAAAAAAAGAAAAGATTGACAATCTTCTCATATTGCTGCAAGCATATGCCCATACAGTATATACATAACTCATACAAGCATACATAGAGGGGTTTCTCTTGTTTTCTCCAAAAGTATTTTGCACTGTGATAGTAATTCTAAACCCTGTCTATACAGTACAAAGTTCAAAACTAACTAAAAATGACAAGTGTGTATGTGTGTGTGTTTGTGTGTCCCTTGACATTGTGAAATGTTACATTTCTCTCCCCCACCTCTGTTCTCTTGTGAACGCTGACAAATTCTCTGTGATCAGTCCATCTCTGATCACCTCTCTTTTGATCTCTGAAAAATCTCCCTTTCAAGAAGAGTCCTCTTCCCCCTTTGAAAGCTCATGCCCCCGTGTACAGCCCCAGCCACCTGGGAAACGCATAGGCCATGAGCCATGAACTGTACAAAGCTTAGTGTTGGGTCCCCAGTCCTCTCTTGCAAATAAACCTCTCTTTTTTTTGGCATATGCATTCTTTAGCATAAGACCTACAGCCCTTCCATATCCCCCTGGTAATGAGAAAAAGAAACTTCAAAAGAACTAGTGTCATTGTATAAGTGGGTGCAGGGCATAGTAGCAGGTGCTGGGACCTGCTAGTGATTGGCCAAAACCGACCAATCAGATGCATCTACTTCCCTGGTCATGTGGCTCGACCTGGCTGTGTCCCCTCATCCTACAAGCTCTCTCTCTTTCTCTCTCTCTCTCTCTCTCTCTTTCTCTGTCTCTCCCCCTCTCTCTCTCTCTGTCTCGCTCTCTCGCTCTCTCTCTCTCTCTCTCTCTCTCTCTCTCTCTCTCTCTGTAGAGTGCAGTACCTGGGAAAATAAGTTGAAGGTGTCTGCCTGGGTCTTACTAATCCAGTGTTTGAGCATTCCAGTCCCCCCCTCACCCAGAGCTGTCTTGTGAGCTGTAAACTTTTCCGTTTGCTGTACCCTCATGGCAGATGCTTTGTTTTGTAACTACTGAACTGTACTTATAATAAAAATAATATGTATTCAAACTATGAAGGAGTAGCGTGGAAAAATGAGTGGTCTTTGTCTACTGTTGATAAGAGATAAGTGAGAAGAAGCGAGAAGTGCCAAAAGGCAAACAAAAGAGGATTACTATTTACCTCATGGGAATCAGCACAGTTTGAAATGCAAGAAGTTCATACACTCTCGCTTTTTCTTGATCTTTTTTTGCAAAACCCCCTACACACTCTTGTGTGCGCACACACACAAAAGCAATTGCAAATACACACAAAACACACAAAGGTCATCACACAAATATTGCACACACACACACACACACACACACACACACACACACACACACAGGAGCAGTGGTAAAAACATACATGCCTACACACACAAACACCTTCCCCAAATACCTCTCACTAGCACTATGTGTCCAGAGGAGCCAGCGTTTAGCCGTGAGCACATCCCTGGCCTGTTGTTGGGCCGGCCAGCGCTGGTTACATAGTGTTGAACGACGAGCAATATAAATGATGAATCTCTGGCTCTTCTCTCAGAGTTCACTGTTAAGTGCTGTACAAGGAAGTGTCTGGAGGGGATACAGAGCTGTCTCTGTGTAGCACAGAGCCGGCCTGGGCCATGACAGCTCATATTACGAGTTATGGTGTTGCTAACAGTAGCTCTTTGCCCTTGGGCTAATGTATTGTTAACTCCAAAACCTGTGAAAGCCAGACAGTCTGGTGTTATTTCAAGGTGGGCAAATACTTGTCTCATCCTACTCTCCTTTCTTCGTTCTTTTCTCATTTTTTGTGTGTGTTAGTGAAATAGTGGCTGAACTTGTACCCTTGCCTGCGGTGTACTGTAAGTGTATATCACTGAGGCGGGCTGTCAGGTTTGTGTTTTTGTGTGAATATACTGCGAAAATAAATCTGCATAAGAAGTTACATATGAGCTACACACATGTCACAATGTTTTGGGGGTGTGTGTGTGTGTGTGTGTGTGTGTGTGTGTGTGTGTGTGTGTGTGTGTGTATGTGTGTGTGTGTGTGAGGGAGAGAACGTAATGGGTTTTGAGCACCACTGAATTTGCTACAAAGGGCCAAGAAGGGCCTCGGCCTGTGTGCCTCAGCTCTCTTTGTGTTCTGAGCTTTGAGCGCCTGACACGAGAGATCAAATGAGAATGATGTTTGTCTGACATCATTTTCACAGGACACACAGCCCAAGGGCACTCATCCCTCCCTCTCCCCCTCTCTCTCTCCCTCTCTCTCCCTCACTCTTCTCTTTTAGAAGGCGAGTGCCAGCAGTGGCAGGAGAGGGATGATATCTAGAGGCTTCTAGAACAATAAGCCTGCGTTCTCTTTACAGTCCAGAGCCACCAAGCACTACCTCACCAAGTATTCCCAGCTCAGCCCCTCCTAAGGCTTCACTGGTGGAAGTGTTCCATTTAAATAAAATATATATATATATATATATTCTTTCACAAGCTCTTGTGGCCACGGCGGCCAGAAACCTGATCCCTGCTCACCCTGATGGGATCCATATTTGTGTTAACCTAGCGTCAGGACCCCAACAACGGGAGGCGTCCGAGGTCAGTGCCTGACTAATTTTTAAGCGGATCTACTACACCAGACCAGATGTAGGGGCCGCATGAGATGTGGGGGCCTGTTCCCAATAAAATCCACTTCCTGAAAAAGTAACTTTCACTCCCCCTCCTCTCCCATGCAGACCCCCCCCCCCCCCTGCACCCCCTGATGTACTGCAGCTCAGGGAGACACAGGATATCTGCAGAATGACTGCACTGGGACAGATGAGCAAGTTCAAGTCTGAAAGGACACTAAATACTACATAGTATCTTTTGAGGTGAGGTGCAGGGCTTAGCTTGGTAACTGGTTGTAACTGTGCGGTCGTCTGTGATTGTATACGTGTGTGTATGCACCAGTGTGGGCGTTGTGTGTTTTGTATGCTCCTCCATTTAACTGAAAACATTAGCTTATATTACATGCGCCCAGATCATCTGAGAATCATGGCTCAGTGTTCATCCTGTCCTCTGTCCATTTATCTCTCTGTCTCTCTCTCTCTCTCTCTCTCTCTCTCTCACTCCCTCTCTATGTCTATCTTTCATTTGTCTTTCCCCTTGTCTTTGTCCCTTTGCTGCTGCTCTTCCACCAGACCCATTGCTTGTCTTCCCCTCCCGGCGCCATATTGTGTGGCGGAGAGAGAGGGCTGCCTGCGATTGATGTGTTTAAAATGACGGTGCGGCACGGATCCAGTGTGCCAGCGCTTGTAAGCGGGCAGATGGTGACCTCCGCTTGAACCTGTCCTCACTCTCATTTGTTCAGCTGGCTTTCATTTCGCCTCCATGTTGAGGGGCAGCCTCCCAGCGCCACAACCGCACTACCTCCCAGTGGCCAGCAGAGGGTGCTAGAGACCAGTGTTTGGAGCGGCATCCTCCTCCTGAGTGCTAAGGGTTTCCTCTTCCTCGCTCAGCCTCTCTGACTGTCTCCCCTGCTGTGGCTTTGAAGCCAAGCGCATTGTTCTGCAGAGCTAATGTCAGGGCTGCTGCTAAGACGGCTGTCTAAACTTGCAGGTAGAATGTAAATGGTCTCCCGACCCGGGATTTGCCTGGGTGTGTTTGGCGGTGGGATGCAGATGAGATTGAATATATGGAGGCTGGTAAATTCGCTGCACAAGACTTTTATTTTACCTCTGAAAACCTCCAAGATTGTATTAACTTGCCAAAATGTGGATGCTGATTATTTGATTTCAGCAGCCTTTCAGTATAGCCCTTGATCTTTCCTTCGGTAACAACACATTTTAGTGCAGTGAATTACCTCTGGCAAAAACTAGGGTATTTTGGTGTGTCTGAGTGTCTGAGTGTCTGAATACTGCTGGTCTGTGAAAAGTGTGACTATATTTGGGGGATATTTCTGTGACTGGTCTGAGGAAGAGATGGAGATTTGCTGCCATTTCCCTCTCTGTTTAGAATCTTCCTTCAGTCTCATGTCATCTATCACTATTTTACTGCCTTCGCTTGCCTTCGACCCCTCATACACTGTCACACACACACACACACACACACACACACACACACACAGCAGTCGTCTGTCAACACTCCGCAATAGTGATCGGTGCACAACCAGGCACCATACACTCACAAGGTAGTGATGTGCATTATCAACTCTCCGTAACTCCCTCCCTCCCTCTCTCTCCCTCCCTCCTTCACCATCTCATAGCTCTCCTGGCCTCCAGTTTCCTGGTAAATGTGTGTATATATGTGAGTGAGTGTGTGTGTGTGTGTGTGTGTGTGTGTGTGTGTGGGTGTGTGTGAGAGAGAAAGTGTGTGTGTTGGTCTCCGGCTCGGGCTTATGAATCGATGATCATGTGGTGTAAGGGAGATAGATGGCTCTTAGCTCCATCTTGTCTCCTCTAATTGTAAAATATTAGTTACATTAGACCCTGGCCAGTGATTAATGGAACTTATTTGGAGGTGGGCCTCTCCTGGTCCTCCCCCCACCAAAGTCCTCTTCACTGACTTTTGAGAATTGAGTGATTTCACTTAAAGCAGACAAATAGGGCTCTCTGGGAGCACAGGGGGAAGAGAGAGGAAGAGAGAGGAAGAGAGAGGAAGAGCGCACAAAGTCAACACAGAAAGCAGGAGAGGGGATGGAACGAGAGAGGAAAGAGGAAGAGTGAAAATAGGAGGTGGAGAACCCTGTAGTGCACTAGAGCAAATGGAGTAGTGTGTAACCCCTTAGAAAACTCTGAGTTTAGCTTACGGGAAATGAGAATGTGAAGGACAAAATAGTCCTAGACATTGTCCATTGCAGCACAAACGCAATGGTGTCATATACCCACACACGCAAATACACACACACAGGCACACACACACACACTCGTATACTTTAGGACGCAGGGACAGGAACCGCAAGTGCATTTAGTCTTGATCATATTTATAACTGGATCAGAAGAAAAGCACACTTATTTGTGTAGATATGGAGTTCTTTCCAATAAGAGGCGTCTGCGGCCCTTTGCCTGGAAACGCAGGTGACTGTTATTGATACCATCTGAGCACTTACCATACTGGAAGCATGTTTGTGACGGCCCTTCCCTGCTCTGCCCTTGTAATGTCTACCATCAGAGAGCAATAGATCATGTTATGGCAACATGAGCTGGCTACAGCAGCCCTTCTCCAGAAGAAACTTTTCCCCTCTCTCTCTTTCCCCCTCTCTCTCTCTCTCTCTCTTTCTCTTTCCCTCTCTCTCTCTCCCTCCCTCTCTCTCTCTCTCTCTTTCTCTCTCTCTCTCTGCCTCTCTCTCCCTTCGTATCAACCGTGGGACATTTGATGTTTCTATTTAGCCAGCCTTTGTTTTATATTTTTTCTTTCCTTTTCTTAATTGGAACGGAGGCCTTGAAGGGGCACCTGGTGTGTTGCAGGGCGGCCTGACACTGCCCTGGGTGCCCAGAACACAGACTCCCCGCTGCAGTCCACTCCCACAAGCAGCCTTATCCACATCTGCCCACAGAGCTTACTTCATCTGGCCACAGGGCACAGACTACTTCTGGCTCCGCGCTGGTTAGATATAAATATATGTGAGTGTCATAAAAATGTACCAAGAAGAGCAAAGTTCTATTTTGGACAGTCTCCCCCCTCCACACACACACACACACACACACACACACACACACACACACACACACACACTCACACACACATCTCTCTGGCTGCTCTCACAGACTCTTTCACACACATGCACATACACTCAGGCATCCATTATGTGTCCACAGTGACAGGTCAGCAGTCGAATGTGCACTTTTGAGCTCTTCAGGGACACAGAGAGAAGAAAGCAGGACTGGAGAGGAGTGCTCATGAGCTCTCCCTGGGCCATCTCTCTCTCTTTCTCTCTCTCTTTCTCTCTCTCTCTCTCTCTCTCACACACACACACACACACACACATACACACACACACACACACACGTACGTACGTACACACACACGCACACACACATATTAACGTGTACACACACACACATACTTACGTATACACACACACACACACACACACACACACACACACACACACACACACACACACGTCTCCTGTCGAGACCAGCTGACGCATAGTTCTTATCACATGATGAATATACTTGCCTGGACCCATGAGCCCCAGCGTCTCCTGGACAATCACAGAGGCCGGTGGAGTTCCCCTCTGGCCAGTCCGTAGAGATGCCACTGACCACTCACCACTTCCTGTTCCAGAGGCAGAGATGTGCTGACGGCTGCCCAACCCAACACAGCTCAACTTCATCACTTCATCAGTGTACACAGACACAAAGAGAGAGAGAGAGAGAAAGAGAGAGAGAGAGAGAGAGAGAGAGAGAGGGAGAGAGGGAGAGAGGGAGAGCATTATCAATGTGTCAGCCAACAAGTAACAACATTTTTTGTTTTCCGAAATGTAAACAAATTTTGTAGAAGTTATTACAAGTTTGTTACAAATATTTTAGATTAAAAACATGCTTGTGTCTAAGTCTTGGAGCGGCAACAAAATAAAGCTTTTTCCTCCAGTGTGAGAAAAGCTCTTTTCGTCACCTCTCACCGCTAGGAGGTAAAGAAAAAAGAGATAGAAAGGAAGTGGAGAGGGAAGCAAAAGAGGAGAGACTATTTTCAGCACTTATTAACAGGTCCTTCTGGTGCAGCAATTAATAATCTAGTTCAGTATTTAACATGGGACCTGTTCCCCTGTGAGGCTTTTGGAGATTTCTTTGATACAACACCCCCACACACTCGTCCTCCTCCTCCTCTTCTCTCAGACGTATTCCTCTGTGTTATTTGTGTGTTGGTTTTCCCGGCTAAGGCAGAGAAGTAGACCACCCCGCCAATTCCCCAAACTGCAGCCCACTGAAGGAGCACAGAGTGGGAACCCTCTTAATAAAGAAATACAAATAAAATAAGATACAAATAAATCCCACCGGCGCCAGAGATGCGCGGCCAAGCTTTCTCATAAACCAACATGGCAGCGTGCGCGTGATGTAGTTTCTCAGAGTTAATCTTTAAAAATCCACCTTGTTTCAACACGAATATCTTACAGCAAATCCTCTCTTTTCTCTGACATCAAAACAGTAGTTTGTGTTTGTATCTCTTTAGGTACATGAGAATGAATGTGTGTGTGTGTGTGTTTGAGTCTGGGTGCTTTTCGGGTAAGTGTACTGTGTGTGTGTGTGTGTGTGTGTGTGTGTGTGTGTGTGTGTGTGTGTGTGTGTGTGTATATGTGTGTGTGTGTGTGTGTGTGTGTGTGTGTGTGTGTGTGTGTGTGTGTGTGTGTATGTGTGTGTGTGTGTGTCGGTGTGTGTGTGTATGTATGTGTGTGTGTGTGTGTGAGTGTGTGTGTTTGTGTGTCGGTGTGTGTGTGTGTGTGTGAGTGTGTGTATATGTGTGTGTGTGTGTGTGTGTGTGTGTGTGTGTGTGTGTGTGTGTGTGTGTGTGTGTAGCAGGTGGGGTGAGCTAGAAAGAGAGCGAGTGTTGTGCTCTGACGTGGAGCCAGGACTCGGGTGTTTGGAAGCACTCTTTGCTGAGTAATCTCCATGCCTTTACAGCACGCAGGTTATTATTGGCCGACAGATGGTGCATCACATTTTACTGCTCACACCTTCTGTGTCTCTCTCTCTCTCTCCCCAGACGCAACTCTCTGTTTCCCTCACTTCTTGCACAGATGAGGGCTGTCTACTGGCACTGCCAGAAGTACTTCGCATTTTTTTCTATCTAACACACACACACACACACACACACAGAAACACACACAAATCTCCTCGCAGATCTCTACACACAAGCGTAACACTACATATAAGCCCTCACTACATATGCATCCAAACAGAGAGTGAGGTGGGTGAGATGTATTTTGAAAATAGAGTGGAAAAGAAATACAGGCACACTGCTTCTTCTTTCGCAGAGCATGATGGAGTCACTCAGAATGCTTTCAACACATGGGCAGCCGACAGAGCTTAGAGGTTATTTACAGGTGCTACCGCTTCTGAATACGAGCACAGGCATTTCCTACGACTTCTCTCCCATAGCCCATTTTGTCTCAGAAACACCCTTCATCTCCCTCTGACTAATACATTTCACTGCTTGTTCAAAAAATGCTGTGGTCACCCTCAAGTTGGGAAGCCTAAATATAGCCGAACAGGAAACAGTTTCAGACTGAATGGTTTTGTGCTTAATGTAAGTAATACTATCCTGTATTCCGTCACAGATTCGACCAATGAGAGAGGGTTTTAGTTTGAGCTTGTGATGGTATTGGTCAGAAAAGCCCAGATCTTGTGATGTGATTGGTTTGTGTCGTTTATTGCAGCCCATAGCATGTTGTCCTCCCTATCTGTGACACTTAGGCTGGGTTTACTTATCAAAGCCGTTAAATGGGAGAAG
The DNA here is from genome assembly GCF_900700415.2 of Clupea harengus. Taxonomy (NCBI): domain Eukaryota; kingdom Metazoa; phylum Chordata; class Actinopteri; order Clupeiformes; family Clupeidae; genus Clupea; species Clupea harengus. The sequence continues at coordinate 27,310,284 of NC_045157.1, forward strand.
ATGGAAATGATGCAGGCCGACTAGCAAATCTTTGACTCTCTCTCTCTCTCTCTCTCTCTCTCTCTCTCTCTCTCCCTCCCTCCCTCCCTCTCTCTCTCTCCCTCTTTCTCTCTTTCTCTCTCTCTCTCTCTCTCCCTCTCCCTCTTTCTCTCTCTCTCTCTCTCTCTCGTAGTCATTCCATGGGTAGAATTACTGTTTGTGAGCATCTGAAAGTCATTAGAGGTTCTGCAGTCTTTCAGGTGCCAGCTCTGTCTCTCCCCATACACAAACACAAACACAAATACACGCAAACAAACACACAGACACACACACACCCACACACTTCAACAAACAGCTGAATGCCAACAAGCACACATCTCATTCTCTCTCTCTCTCTCTCTCTTACACACACACACACACACACACACACACACACACACACACACACACACACACACACACACACACACACACAGACACACACACACACACACACACACAGTAAAAGTGCTGAAGCCCAGCAGGTTCTTTCTGCTGTGCGGAGCTTGGGATTTGTCATGTGCTGATGAGCTGTTATAATAATATATGAGCAAATCACAAGCATTCTGCAAATTAATCATTTTCCTCCTCCCTCTCTCTCTCTCTCTCTGTCTGTTTCTCTCTCTCTCTCTGCCTCTATCTCTCTCTCTCTCTCTCACACACACACACAGACACACACACACACACACACACACACACAGTGTTAGTGTCTCTGTCTCTCTCTGTCTGTTTCTCTCTCTCTCTCTCTGCCTCTATCTCTCTCTCAAACACACACACACAGACACACAGACACACACACAGACACACACACACAGACACAGACACAGACACACACACACACACACACACACACACAGACACACACACACACACAGAGACACACACACACACACACACACACACACACACACAGACACTCCTTTGTTGCTGGGCTTCGGGGAGAGTGGCTTTTTGTGGGCAGACGTAGGTGAGGAGCATTCTCTCACAGATGGTAGCTCTGGCATGAGGTGGAATTTATATAAGAGTGGGTTTGATTACATGCCAAAGCACCACCATGTGTAACTGTGTGTGTGTGTGCGTGTGTGTGTTTGTGTGTGTGTGTGTGTGTTTGTGTGTGTGTTTGTGTGCGTGCGTCTTCTATTCTGTCTGTTTGCATACAGTGAACTTTATGCTTACGTGTGTGTGTGTGTGCGGGTTTGGTTGTTTGTGTACAGACTCATTACACAGTCTGGTTGTATGCTTATTTTAGCATTGCCATTGCCACTGTGGCTCTGTGTGTGTGTTTGCAGCAGTGTTTATTCTTTTTGGGCATGAACATGTGTGCATGAACACTCATCTTCCCTGACTGTGTGTTTGTTTGCGGTGTGTGTGTTCCTGGGAGTGTGTGCATGTGTGTGTGTGATATAGGGCAAAACCACCAGAGGGAGATAGCAGAAGCATGGCTCCACTCCATCGTTGCAGTCTATTCATTCTGTTGAGAGAGTGATAATAGTGTTGATGGAGGTCTCTCTCTCTCTCTCTCTCTCTCTCTCTCTCTCTCTCTCTCTCTCTCTCTCTCTCTCCATGCCATAGCCCCTAACGAGCACATCTCTTTTAGGGTGAGAAGCTGCACAGCTGCACATGGTGCCAGTCAGGAGCCATTTGTAGAGGGGGTGGTGGAGGTGGTGTCGGGGGGGCTAACTCCCCTCCTTTATTCTCACTTGCTCTCCTCTTTCATAGTCCTGGAGGAGGGAGACAGTGAAGGAGTTTGGGCGGTTTGTGTGTGTGTGTGTGTGTGTGTGTGTGTGTGTGTGTGTGTGTGTGTGTGTGTGTGTGGCTGGTAGAGGAAGTGATGTCATTCCCCCTCCTCTTCCTCTCTCTCTCTCTCTCTCTGTCTCTCTTTCTCTCCTGAAGCGTCTGATCTCTACGCTGAGGGCCTTTGGGGGTTAATTAGGACTCTCAGATAATGCCACACTAATGAAAATGAGACTAGTGCTCTCCCTCTTTTAGGCTAAAAAGCTTTGGTTGGGTTTGAACGGTCCCTGGATATGTGTATGAGAGGGAAGGAAGGAGAGAAAGAGAGAGAGAGGGAGGGAGAGAGAGAGAGAGAGAGAAAGAGAGAGAGAAAGCTGGAGAGGGGGCAGGGAGGAAAGGGAATTGTGGGATACAATTCTCCATCCTGGTTCATGTCACTTGGCACCTCGGCACACACAATAGCCAAGTGGAGTGTGACTCAGTCACAGTAGTGAGAGAGAGGAGCTCACCTCTACCATTAGCACTAGCTGTGTGCCTGCTGACCCTCTCACAGAAACACTCACACAATCATTCACGAAGACTCACTCAACAACCCCCACACACATACAGAGAGAACACACACACACACACACACACACACACTCACTCACTCAACAACCCCCACACGGACACACACATTTCCATGGATACCAAACTTCCCTGAATCTGTGCATGTCGGGCAAAAAAGAATAAAGCAGGGTAACATGAGTAGGTGTGTGTTCTCTCTGTCTGTGTGTGTGTGTGTGTGTGTGTGTGTGTGTGTGCGTTCTCTTTGTGTGTGTGTGTGTGTGTGTGTGAGTGTGTTTTCTCTGTATGTGTGTGTGTGTGTTTGTTCTCTCTGTATGTGTGTGTGTGTGTGTGTGTGTTTGTGTTCTCTACTGTATGTGTGTGTGTGTGTGTGTGTGTGTTCTGTGCGTGTGTGTGTGTGTGTGCGTGTGTGTGTGTGTTCTCTCTCTGTGCGCGTGTGTATGTATGTGTGTGTGTCTGTGTGTGTGTTCTATGTGTGTGTGTGTGTGTGTGTGTGTGTGTGTGTGTGTGTGTGTGTGTGTGTGTGTGTGTGTGTGTGTACATGTAGATGCTGACAAGAGTGAGTGATTGAATAGCTGGAGAGCATGACTGGCACTGCGCATGAGGGCTATGCAGGCGAGTGTGTTTCAGCTTGGTGCGAGGGCACTGGCGTCATCAGACACCCAGGGACTCCACAGAGCACACATTAATTACAGCAGCCCCACGCCCTGGACACCACAGGGAACCGTACACCTGAAGCCAGCCGCTACTGGACATCACAACACCACCACCAACCCATAACAACTGCAGCCAGCACTCCATACCGGCCTCCTCAAAATGAAGTTTCATGCTCTGAAGCATCATGCTATACAGAGCTATGCACAGCAGAGGATGCTATCATAAAGCATTTTCCAAAACAAATTCTTAGCCATTGTAAAGTGCCTGAGAACACTGAAGAAGCAATATGTGCAAAACTTACTTTTCCAACACACACACACACACACACACACACATACCCACACACACACACACACAATCCCTTAGTTTTCCGTCTTACTGGCCCTAGCCCGCTGACGATCCCTATAGTAGGTATTGCTATTTATTCCAACAGGATTACAGACACACTCGCTACCTTAGACGGACCATGTTGCAACAATACCAGTGAGCTCCATCTGTTCATTCTTTAAGCGCTGCTACTTCGGGAACGAGGGAGCGGGAAAGGGAGAGAAAAAAGAGGAAGTGAAAGCTGACTTGTTGGGGGGCGACACTCGTTCTCTCTAAGTGTAAAATGGGATGAGAAAAATTCTGCCTCTCGGACTTAACGTAATGTAAGGGAGTGTGAAATTAAACCGCGCATGAATAAGAGGGGGGGGGCCTCCATTGTGTTGTTGCCGGCTCGCTTATCGAAAAATTCAGACAAGTGGAACATCTAAAGCTCCAAAACTTGTAGCAATCCCCTTTGTGTAGCGGCCTGAGCAGACATTGTAGTCTTTGAAAGCCGCTGAGACTCCAAAGCCAAACATAAAGTGCTTATAAATCCCATCTCTCGCGCCCGCATTCTCCCTCTCCTACCACACATTGTAGGGAAGTAAGTGTTTGTGTGTGTGTGTGTGTGTGTGTGTGTGTGTGTGTGTGTATATGTGTTTGTGTGTGTGTGTGAATCAGTGCATATGTGCTGATTTTAACACAACCTGGACACTACACCTTTAATGCCCCCTCTTTACATTCCCCTTCTGTGGCAGGGTTTCTATTTTCAACCCCATGTTAATTTGATTTAGTGCATTTCAAATTGAATTGGAGGGAGAGAAAAAAAAGATGAGAGCAAATGTACTGTTATTAATGTCCCAAAGTAGTGTGCAGCAGAAAGTGTCTGGGTTTGTTCTAAGTGGATGGTCCAGATAAGAGGGCTGGCTTATGATGGGCACGTAATCTACATCCCTCAAACAGACTGCCGCCTGCTATTAAGGGCCATTGTGCTCAGTGTGGCGGTGATCAGACCCCCAGCCTCTGTACACTCATAAGTTGCGAGTCATAAAAGAGGAAGGCTTTCTGCGTTCTGCAGGATGGCACTGTCACGCTAACAAATGTCCAAACACCCATGCAGAGCCGCACTGATGCTCGGAACAGATGCCTCCGTCCAACTTTGGAAATGCAGAACTCCCCCCCCCCCCCCCCCCCCCGCCCCCCGCCTTCCTTTCTTTGAAAGGAAAGAGTATTTTGAAATATTCCGGATCTGGGAATTATATTTTTTGCAGTTTGTAAATCATCTGATATCCTAACGCTAGGCGCAATGCGTGACACATTCTGTAAAGCCCCGTAAGTTATTACAGAGCAAAGCAGTGAAACGGAGTCACAATGACTTTCCCCATTTTTCCAGTCCAGTTCATCCAAGCTAGTGTGTGACACATGACTGAGGTAGACTGGTGCACACTGAGACCCAGAGGAATAGGAGAGAAGGGGAGTGGGGGAGTAGGGGGGTGGGGGCTTGTGGCTGGTGACTCTGGACCCCTGTCTGATCCTTGTCTGGTGTTCTCTCTCCACAGGTCAGCCAACTCAGAGGCCCTTCCAGTGCCGCTACTGCCCCTACGGCGCCTCCCAGAAGGGCAACCTGAAGACCCACGTGCTGTGCGTCCACCGCATGCCCTTCGACAACAGCCAGTACCCCGACCGGCGCTTCAAGCGCTCCCGCATCGACTCCGACGCCTCGGGGAACTCAGAAGAGGGGAGCCAGCTTACCTTCGCCTCGGCTCCAGCAGGAGCGGGGGACGGCATTTTTGGGGACGACGGCCGAGCGTGCGAGTGAAACCTCCCTCACTGATGTGGGCCCCACAGGGACTCTGGAGCGCCGGAAGGCTTCATCGGTTTCAACATCAGAAAAAAAAAGACCAGGTCATTCCTATCCCAAAAGCCAACGTGATGTGGCAAAGAGGGTGGTGTGAATGAACTGATGTTGCACAAAATATATTTTCTTCTACACTAGTTCTATAGTCCTTCTAACCTTAACCAAACACATACAGACAGCAGAGAGCATCAGGTGTCCAGTTCAGACAGAGGACAGAGAAAATAAATGTAGATCCAGTTGATTATAAAAGAGAAATGGGGGTTGTGGGGATATTATGAGTGCGAAACTAAATACATACCGGTAAGTCTCGTAGTAGTTACCTGAAGAAATTGTTGAACTGACACAACAGGAAAAAAAACAAGGAGGAGAAGAAGAGAAAAGACATAAAGGACGGTCATTAAATCCTTAAAGTGACTTTTGTCCCAAAAATAATGCTTTTATCAGAAAAACGATCCGCGTGAACGATTCTGCGACAGTTGTCGGAGGACAGTGTCGTGTGTGTATATGTGTGTGTGTTTGTGTGTGTGTGTGTGTGTGTGTGTGTGGGGGGGGGGGGTATGGGTGGTGAACGCACCCCCTCATGAACATGACACCGGCGGTGGCCATTTGCCGAGCGCCAGCGCCGAGTGGCGATGTAAGGAGCGGACGATGGAGGGTGATGGGGCGGAGGGAGGGAGGGAGGGAGGGAGGGAGGGAGGAGGAGACGCGAGGCCTGGGGGGGCCTGGTGCCAGCCTGACTGGAGCTGTCATCGCAGAGGAAATCAATTCAGCTCCCCCCTCCTCCTCCTCCTCCTCCTCCTCCTCCGCCTTTATTCCCCACCCCACCCCACCCCACCCTCCAGCCCTGCTCCACTATCGCCTTGACACTCAGTGTCTTCTCAGTGGCGAGAGAAACCTTAGTCGCCCGGCTGCTTGGGCCCTCGCAGGGTCAGCCTCAGGCCTGTCTGACGGCCAGTGTCAATCCCCCCCCCCCCACCCCATCTCTCTCTCTCCCCTTTCTCTGTATCTATCTTTCTGACTAATATAATCCAAGATGGCTGTCGTTAAAAAAAATCAATGGAGTATACTTAAAGGACCCATTAGTGGCAAACAGATGTGTTTTTTGTGCAGTTACGGTATGTCATTGGAGTATCATATTCTGTGTGGCGAGTGACAGTGAAGAAATACATTTAATGTCCTTTCCGCTGGTTTTACTGTATTTTGGACAGCAGGAGCAAAATACGTCATTCGTCTTTTCATAGGGCACCGGGTTGCTCCTAAAAGCAAAGGATGAATTTGTCGTGTATATAGATACAAGGAGACAATTTCCGTAACTTAATGTTGCCAGAGGTTGAAAGTCCGCTTTGTAATATATGTGGCCTCAGAAATCAAACAGAGCTGAAAGTAGTCAATGTGCTGTTTGGAAAGACAGAATGCAGGAACATCTCCTAAACTGAGCTCTTCTGAAGCAGCTTAATAAGAGAAGAAGATTAAGATAATCATCTCCTGCCCAGTGTCTCTAATTGAAGTCCAGCATTGGTGAACTAGGCGGTCTTGTGTTGCCGAAATATGTGTGTTCTTTTACTTGTGTAAGTTTGAACATGTTTTTAGCATTTTGTACCATTGGGTATTTTAATTCGTTCCCTTTCGGGTGGACATTTTTAGCTCAGAACAAGCCTATTTGCCTAGTTTTTGCTTCTGTGTTTTGAGCGTTTCATCACTAAAAAGATTATCTGAACACAGTGTGAATCTTATAAAAATCAAGCTTCTTAAAAAAGCAGGAGCAAAAAAAGATAAGAAAATAAAATTGTATCAACTTTTGTCATACTTCTTTTGTTGAGGGCTATCGGGGGTTAGGAGGTAAATGGTGGAGGGTGCTCTTCAGTGTGTGGGCCCGCAACGGGAGGGGCCGGGCTCGGAGAGATATTAATGTTTTGTGATAAAGAGAAATGATCCGGACTTTAAGGAAGTCAATATCTTCCCGCACAGCCTGGGAGAGCTCAACACTTAAACCCCAGGCCTCAACCACACTCCACTTCTGCCGAAAGGAGTTAACCAGACGGGGCTAAATACAAACACAAAAACAAAATCACTGGAAAGATTCATCAAGGAAAAAAAAAAATCTTGTGAGTCCCTGAGTTCACCGTACTCAAGCTCAAGTGAGAACATTGGGATAGGGTCAGTCTGTAATTAAAATCTCCGTGTCATGAAGAATTAATTTGTTTCTTTGTTAATTTACGCAGTCTGGTTTTATTTCATTGTTGGTCTTTTTTTAGTGTAGGTCTCGCAGCCTAACTTAAGTCAAGCTGAACAATTTAACGCAACCCTGTGTGAGCTTTGCAGAGGGGCGACTATATTTGAAAAAGTACTTCATGACCGTAGGAAGCTTTTGGGGTATGCACTACTGTGTTAATAGTGGCTGTGCTGGTCGCTTGCTTTCTTTGTGTTTATATATTTGTGTATGTGCGCTGATTTAAATATATTAAAGGACAAAAAATATTTAAAAAAACCTTTTAGAAAAAAGATAAAAAATACCTAAAAGACATTCCACATAGCACTTTCTCTTCTTTGTTCACATCCATATACATTTATATATATATATATATATTAGTCTTTTTGGTCATCTTTAGGACAGAGACAGGCAATAACTTTGTGTTTGTGACACTGGAAACATCATTTTGGTCATTTTCTGTCTGTTTGCTCCTCGATGGACAGATGCAAATACCTTCCCTTCCTTGGACTTCTTCCTCTTCCTTCCTGAGTATTTTCCCTGAAAGATTTTGATATTTTCAGAATGTCATATATCAAACCTGATCCTCTCAATCCTGCAGTTAGAACATACAACTGACCCGAGAAGAAGAAACACACAAGAAAAAGACACTAACTTCTTGTGATCATGGTCATGATACTGTCCAACATTCCAAAATGTAGAATATTTCTATACTGGAACAGTGAAGCAAGGGTGTAGAGGATTGTGTTGCTACTATATGCTTATATCAAGTATAGTGAATTTGTATTTAAAAAGGATTCATGGGCATTTATTTATTATCATTCATCTGCTTGACAGAAACAAAAAGAAATATTCTGATCAAAAGAAGTCAGAACAGTTATTTTATTTCACCAATAACTGTTTTATTTCTGCTGTTTAGAAGTTCAGATGTCTTTGACATAGTACAGTTTTATCCAGTGTTTCATGCAATAAACCCTCTACCTCTGACATAGACACCCTGTCTCCATTTGTCCAGATCGGCATCTTTGTGTGTGTGTGTGTGTGTGTGTGTGTGTGTCTGTGTGTGTGTGTGTGTGTGAGTGTGTGTGTGTGTGTGTCTGTGTGTGCGTGTGAGTGTGAGTGTGTGTGTGTGTGTGTGTGTGTGTGTGTGTGTGTGTGTGTGTGTGTGTGTGTGTGTGTGTGTGTGTGTGTGTGTGTGTGTGTGTGCAGGTGTTCTGATACAGCTCATATCATCTCAGTAAACAATCCATCTGCAGTCCATGTTGTCCAGAACATCTGCATACACCTATGCAGAAATGGCACAGTATGTCACTAATGTTCCTCCTCAGCGTATGAGCACTGGCTCTCGGCGCTGTTTGCTGGAACCCACCATTATGTGTAAGGACATTTATGTACTGTAACGCTGATTGTGTTGGGTGATCACGGATAATGAAAGTCATATGAATGTCCACTATAGCATAATCTCATTAACACTGGTGGAGCAGAGCAGCAACAGTTCAACGTAATGTCCGAAATCAATAGGAACGGAGCAAAGGGCAGTCTCTGACTCAAAATGACCCCGCTACCACATGGCCTGTGTTGAACCTCTACCTCAACACTAACCAGATTTCTCCAGATCAATAGTAACTGCACAGGATCCTGTAGAATTCAGGGAACATTATTTAATCTAATTGCATGGGGCTGGATGGTGTCTCAGCCATGCCGAGATTTAGTCAAGATTCTTGTGCCAGAGGCTGCTGGTTGTGAAGTTGCGTAATCACCCCGCAAAGTCAAGAATCATATAGTTTCCCAACTATATGCATCTAGCGGGGCGTGCAAGTATTTACACGGCACTGCAGCCGATGCCCACAAGGTTTGGAGGCAGTTAAACTGAAAGATAGTGCAGTGACGTTTGGTGCCGATGAGGGCTGTGAGCATGGGCTAAATGAAATCCAATGGCTTTCATAAACAGTAATGAGCGCCACCTGTAACGCCAAGCCTTGCAAAGAGTCATCAGTGCATTCCGGAAGCGAAAAAAAAAAATAAGATCGTTAAGTTTTAACGCTGATATACTACAAACCTTTTGTCTGACATAAAGCACGCTCTGCCCGCATCCCTCCAAACTTTCCCAACAGCCTGTGACACTGGCAAGGAAAAAAGAGAGGGGGAAGAAGGAAGAGGGACGTGAGGGGAGAATAAAAAGGAGAGAGAGAGGCCCTGAATTTGAAATGTTGTCCCCAGTACGAGTGCTTTTTACTGTTAATGGAGAAATACAGTGCGTGGCATGTTTAATGGGCTCTACTTTTATTATACAACACTGAATAATTAACTGGGAGCCCGAGTGTCACATAGATTTATCTTTTAATTAAAATAGCGTGGTCTGCGCATATTTGAGTGGTAGTCCAAATAAATGCAATATCCAAATTTATGTTTTGTTTATCTTCTTGTTAATTATCGAGAGATTGTTCGCTGTATAACCCTTCATATTTTCGAGCCTCCCCTTACAAAGTTAGGAGGTCTGTATCACAAGTAATAAAAACCCTTGCAGTCAGATTTCATTAATTTATGGATAATTATGAAAGCACAGGCAAATAAGGTGCATAGCCTGATCTCTGCTCCTTTGCGAACAAAGATGTATGTGCGGCCATGCTGATTGTCCCGGGGTGATGAAACACAGCCTCTTTTTTTTTGTGCTTGTGTGTTCCTTTTATTTAAATATGGAATAACTCCCTTTTGTTTTATTTCATGTCATAGCCTCGGTTGTGTATCGTGTCTCTCCCATCAACCTCCTTCTTTCAAACAGACCTCTCGGTAGACCCCTGAGTATAATCCACTATGTTGTTTTTTATGCTTTATCAGTTGTAGTAAACACTACAATGACAGTAATAGAGTGAGTGAATTCCTGCAGCAACTCTGTGATATTGATGTACCTTAACACTGCAAAACCGTCCTGAATCAACAGCTTTCATACCCTCCTACATGCACATACATCAGACTTTTTTTGCGATAAATAAACTGACGTTTGTGCTTTCACATAGTACCCCTATCAGGGAATATGGCTATAACAACAACTTTGACTATGAAAGACTATGAAAGTAAACAAGAGCACAGTAAAAAAATCAAGAGCAAATGTCTAGTCGTTCCTTAAGTGAAGTGGATGACATGATGGAGGACATGAGTGGCTGTGGGCCCCCAGCGTGGCCGGCCCATTGAACGACAGAGAGAGCAGTGCCACAGCTGGCCCCTACCCCTCCACACATACATCTGTGTTCACACACACTCAAGCCCAATCTCACACTCCATAGAAGACCATCAAAAGAGCCAACGGCTGAGCACATTTTTACCACCGTGAATGGGGGGTTGGTGTTGATCTCATTTTCTTGCTCATATGTGTGGGTGTGTGTACCGAGTATTCTATGTTTATTTGTGTCTGTGTGTGTGTGTGTGTGTGTGTGTGTGTGTGTGTGTGTGTGTGTGTGTGTCTGTGTGTGTGTGTGGGTGCAAGTGTGTATGAGAGTGTCCACACTCTCTGGGTTCCCGGGACTGTAAGGACTGAGCTGGTAAATCTGCTGCCTTGTGTCTGTCTGGGTGTCTGGCTGACTGACTGGAAAAGCCTATAAGCTGGCTAATGTCTTCATTAGAGTCACATTTCGCCCATCTCTCTCTCCGTCTCTCCCCCCCTTATCTTCATCTCTGTCCATCCTTCTCTGTCTATCGCCCTATGTCCAGTACGAATGTTGGTATGAATGAAGATAACCAAGATTTTTTTGGTTTGTTTGTTTTCTTTTTCTTTGGGTAACTGAGGTGGATGACAATTGCCTCATGTGGCACCGTATTAGATATCTGTCAGTTTTTAGCATGAGGTCCAGAGACACTTAGCACATACAGATACCAGTGAATGGGTTTTTCATGTTTCCTGTGATCTTCAAGTCATTAAATGGCTCCAAGTCAATAGGTGGGGGGAAGAGGGGTTCTAAGACCTCTATAGGATCAGGAGTTGATGGAGCTCTGAAGGCTCTGCCGATCACACCTCAAGCGGTCGGTCAGGCCCACCCATGTGTGTGTGTGGGGGGGGGGGGGGGGTGATGTGGAGCGGTGTGGATGCTGGTGTGGAGGTTAAAATCTGATCAGGCTCAGCCTCCACTCCTGACAGAGCTCGGCACATGTGGCCGTATATCTCCCACCAAGCCAATTAGCCCTGAGATCAAACTCGCTCACCTCCACAGACTCCCAGTGACTCACTGCTGTTGAGAGGCTCAGAACAGCCGAGCCCGCTCTAATTACGCTTTGATGTGTTTCCTGTGTCACTTCCTGCAGAAAATTCTGACAGTTCGGGCGGAGGTCAGGGCCGCAAGGTGGTGAAATTTTGACTGTGTAAATATACAGTTCTGTGCTCGCTAGTTTCACCGGTCTTGAAAAGCCTTTGTGTCTTTAATTGTATTTAGATGTTGCAGTGAGAAACTTCTCAAAGGTATGCCATTCATGATGAATATGTTCATGAGAGAATATTGTATAATTGTTTTTTTACAGTTACCAAAATATAATAAATTACTCCAAATATTTGCATATTGCAGACACACACGTATATGTTCTATTAGCCTATATCTTCTATTTTAATTATGTATGAAAATTACATTTTAATCCCACAAGAGCTAAGATTTAAGCACTATGGTGTGGATGTGCAGTGCTTCCCTCTGGAATCCTGCGCTTTTAATAAAAGAATGTAGAACCTATCCGCTGCTCTTCTCCTCTCTGGGGAGAGCTGTGTGAGCATGACCAAATGTGTGTTTTCATGAGATCATTGCTCCGAGGTTCAAACACATGACCTGTCAGGCTACATGGAAGCGTCCGAGGCCTCTTGACTGCGTTGGCTCTATTGTTCTTGGCAGGGCAAGTTTCACGGGGCCCTGCTCTTCCACGCCGTCCCCCGCTCTTAACTGCAGGCTGCCTCCGAAAGCCCGGGAATACTAATTACAGCTGTTTTGTCACGACTTGGCAAAGGCCATCATCAGAGCCCGCGGTTGCCCAATTATAATCTTTTACCAATCACCAGCGAGGTCAGCCACCCCCCACCCCCACACCCCGTTATTAAAAAGTCTCTGGGTGGAGGAGGGTCAGGTTATCAGCTGGCCTAATTACCCCCCGTTCCTCAATGAGGGAATTTCAAGTATTACAGGTACACACTCAACAAGACTTTAATCGCTGTCTGTATGGAAATGTTTTAGATGTCCTTGGCGGAGAGACAAAGACCAGCAAAATGGGGCATTCGTGCTTGCACGTGTGAGGAAGACTTTGTGTTTTTAGATGTTCCTCTTTCTGTTTATGTGTGTGTGTGTGTGTGTGTGTGTGTGTGTGTGTGTGTGTGTGTGTGTGTGTGTGTGTGTGTGTGTGTGTGTGTGTGTGTGTGTGTGTGTGTGTGTGTGTGTGTGTGTGTGTGTGTGTGTGTGTGTGTGTGTGAGAGAGTGTGTGTGTGTGTGTGTGTGTGTTTGTGCGCACGAGTCAATATGTGTGTGTGTGTGTGTGTGTGTGTGTGTGTGTGTGTGTGTGTGTGTGTGTGTGTGTGTGTGTGTATGTGTATGCTTTGGTACAGTATGTATGTTTGTGCGCAAGTATGTTTAGCTGGAGGCACTTAAAATCCCCTCTGCTTGCTCTGATGAAAATCATCTTATTTTTGCGATGAGAGAGGGTGCCAGTCACATTAGAGTGCCTCCCCTGCTTACTCAGACTCGCCCAAATTGTTTAAAAGACGGAAAAAATCAAGCTAAAAATGGCACAAAAAGGGGCTGACAATGGCTCAGTATCCACGACGGCGAGGCAGAGGGCTCAGCCATAATCACAACTGCATGCTGCAAAAGCACAGTGCTTAATCTGTCCTCTCGGTGTTAATAGGCTTGGCACTGTCCACGTAGAGAAAAGGCACTCCTGATACCCTACATTAAGCATGCAGGACACACAGCCATAGGGGGCCATCCACAGAGCCGAGCACGTTCCAGAACTGCAACCCAACAAAAAAAAGAAGCCCTTATATCACAATGTATCACTTCCTATGGTGTTGTTCAACAGCACCACACTTCAATGTCAAAAATGAAAGCAAATATTTGTTGTTAGCACGTTACTCTCTCCAAATATGACTAGATCTGCAAACACACTGAAGCAATGCTCTGTGTTTTAATGCACCATAAATGAGGCTATTGCAGTGACTGAATTCCCATGGTGAGAATGAACCATTTATTGACCTTGTCTGTTTGCGTTTTCACTCACACCAAACAATGGCTATTGTTTTCTTAAGCCCTGTAAAGCCAGCGCTGAGAAGCCTGTAAACTGCACATGTCTGCTAAACTCAAGCAGAAACACTGCTGCTTACATTAGTCAGGCAGTCATCAAAGAGTTAACATCCTCGGATAAAATATCAAATCTGTTTCGCCTCCAGATATCCATTAAAGTACAGAATGCTGTTTTCTATCACAGCTTAGACGCCAGATGTTCGCCCCATCTCCACTCATTGCAGATGTAATGGGGTAGAATGCTGCAGTTTGTGACTTCGCTGGCATCCAGGCTGTATACCGCACAGGGGAAAACAGTCTGAGATGTATAATTATACCCCATTAATACTCCGGCTTTATTTCCTTGCAGCGGAAACAAAGCTTAATAAAATAACAGCCGACGCCACCGAGCGCTCCATTTGCAGGACACAGATGAGTGTGTTTGCCCAACAAGCGCCATTAACATTCTCTGGATGAACCAGGGTGGTCACACAAAGAGGAACAAAGGTCTTGGGGAAAAAATGCAGGGAATAGCCAAAGGTGCAGTGATGCTATATGAAGTGTCTTTTTTTCTGGGGGGTAAACACACAGAATCAAGAACACTTGGTTATCACTGTGCTCCTCTTGCTGAGAATAGCAGTACACTTCAGCTTGCTTGAGACCTTAATATTTTTACTTGGACCGAATAAATCAGTCTGTTGACTGTTGTTTCCCCTTGTCTGCCCTGATGTATGTGGTCGGGACCAATCAAAATCAATCAAAATCAATCAAATTCAATCAAAATCCTCATTACGAATCGAATGTGGCAGGGGAACTTTTAAAAATGTGTCCGAGGTGACCAACACTCATCTATTTATTTTTATCGAGGTCTCTCCGCGGGCAAGAACCGAAATTGATTTATATCCCTGAGCTTTTAAGAGTGCAGGACCCAGACTTTCCCAAATGAAGCAGAACGCTGTTAAGAATTTCAAATGCGCTTTTAATACCTCCTCCTCTTATTGATGTTTAGGTGCAAATCTGTCTTTTTTATTTCTGTCATTTCAGCTGCATCCTGCAGTGAGCTTGTGTGTGTGTATGTGTGTGTGTGCATGTGTATGTGTGTGTGTGTATTTTTATGTGAGTGTGTTTTAGATTGTATGTGTGTTTGTCTGTGTGTGTGTGTGTGTGTGAGTGTGTGTGTGTGTGTGTGTGTGTGTAAGTGTGTAAGTGTGTCTGTTTGTGTGTGTTTGGAGAGGGATTGAGCATTTATTTCTCCTAGCGTCTGTCGTGAAGCCAGTGAGAGGGAGCGGGTAATGGTAATCTTTTTTTTTTTCTGCTGTCATGAATTGCGCCGAAGGAAGGTCTGGTGCCGTTCCTAGAGAGGGCTGTTAGATTGATCTGAGCCCTGGAGAAGATATGCTATAGATCGTGTACAGCCCCCCCTCCTCTCCTCTCCTCTCCTCTCCTCTCCTCTCCCCTCCTCTCCTTCCCATCACCCATTTGATTAATGGGCAAAATACGTGAATACAAATATCAAAACGACCCCTCAAATAGAGACAGGGCAGAATGTGATCAACTCACGGAGGGAAAGGTATGAGGAATAAGTTTGGTCTTATGAAAAACTTTCCCTCTTATTTCCATGGCTTCCCTCTCTCAGCCATTGTAGATTTGATAATTAATTCTTGCATATTGCATCCAGTCTCTAAAGATGAATAAAGCGTCGGCGAAGTGCTTACTGCCATTACACCCGAAGTGAGGGGTTGTGGGTGGAGTTGCATGAAGTACTACACAGTATGTCTCACGTGCACATCAAAGGCAAATGTAATGAGATCTGGAGGTAGTACCACAATAACATGGAACTACACAGGCGCTATTTGCTTTGCCTTCTCCTTTCTCCCTCATTAAGGATTCTCCATTCAAACAACCTCCATGTTAAATACCATAACACAGTGTTTTTTGTCTGAGGATATGCTCAGATGATACATAACTAAAAGACAATGATATCCCTTTGTGCATGCAGCAGTGTTTGTGAATTTTTTTTTTTCTAAATGATGCTCCCTCTCTCTGTGTGTGTGTGTGTGTGTGTGTATGTGTGTGTGTTACAGGGGCTTCATGTCATAGAGAGGAATGGGGGTGTAGGGAGTGTGTGGAGGTGCTACAGATAGTCACATGAGAGGCGAAAGGAGGGGGTGGTGAGAGCCAGGGGAGGGTGGATTTGTGGTGGCCATAGCAGCTTCCTGTGACAGAGCAGGCCACTAATTGACATTTTCATTAACACTGAATTTATGGTCCTATTTCTGTCTGTGATAATGACCATTCCTTGGGAGAGCACTGGAGTTTGTTAATGGACATGAAATCAGGGGGAAAACTTGTTTAATTATGGCAAAAGGGCTGTCTCCTCTCTTCTCTGCTCCTTTCTTCATCCATTTTCTGTCTTCATCTTTTTCCCACTCTATGCTACTGTACAATATCTAAGGTGCACTTAAGGTTTGCTATAATATTTTAGGTTTATAGTGTGCATATGTGTGTGTAAGAACAAATATTTAGGCTTATATCCTATAATTTCCCAAAATAAATGCAATTGAAGATTATGCAATATTATGAAAAATGCTAAAGATTTTTTAGGGATATGGCAATTGGTTTGACATGGAGTATATATATAAAAAATGAGTGATCCCACCATTCTGAAAATGTAATATGACGTGTATTTATGTAGTGAGTTCCTCATCCTTGGTAAATAGTAAACGGGCAATAGTATTGGGGATGCTTTGTTTGGAAGCAGACAAGTTGTTATTTTCATAAGTGCATTATATTACGTTTGTGCTGACTTACACAAATACATGTTTTTTGTTGCACTAAAACATTATACTCGCCAAAAATCATTCAAGGTGGGCCTGTGATCTAGTTTTAAGGAGTTTTGCTATAATGTAATGCATAGAACAGTGGTGTGGCTCTGTTGTGCCCCTGTTGGCCTGAAGTATATCACTGGTTTGACATATAACCACCAGCACTAAGGAATATGGACAGAACAATGCTTCTGATTTTTATGTGGTGAGGGAGAGGCCAATTCTCATGACCCCCCCAGTGGACATCTTGAGCACTGCAGTTCTTGGACTTGTCAAAGAAGGTATTTGTATGTGTGTTGTAAATAAGCTGGAGTATCTCCTGAATGAGCAGCCCAAATATATCAAATAGCTCATTAACTGTCACAGTATTTTATAAACAACCTCAAAAAAATATGAGGCTAAAACCACGTATTCACTTAACCTATAGCCTACATTTCTGAAGCAGCAATGTAGGCAAAAAGAACAAGACTAACAGAAGCTAACACTATAAAATGATATGCTAGCTATCTAATACACTAGGTAAGAGTGGAGACGAGGAATAACAACAAGACCTAAGAAGACCTATGACTGTGAAGTCATCATACATTGAGGTATTTTTAATCTACTGTAAATCTGTGACATGGTGTACATGTCTTCCTTCACATCTGTCAAGTAGCAGTTTAAAAGATGACATAGCCAGGGCTGCAACAATAACTGCATCACTGCCATACTGCGGTACTTGGAGGCCATTACCACCATAACAGTTTTTTCCACAGGAGAAGGAAAAAAACGATTCTAAAATGCCCAGCACCTCTCTGGAGAAGCAGTCCAGTTTCTTCTCCATTAACTTTGTTAGCCTGAAATGCTAACTAGCTAGGTTATATTGCATTTCTCGAACTTTCTCTAACACGACAACACTCAATCCCTCTTTAGCTCCTTCCCGCCATATCGTCATATCCCAGACACGTCAAACTATCTCTAATAGGTAGTTGACATACACAAGATTTTTTACATTTTAGGCTTTTTAATGAACACACACTCCTCCTCTTGTTTCTGGCTTCACACTCCTTGTTGCCGTTCTCCGTTTCTCCGTTCTCATTATTGACCACACAGTTGAATAAAATAGATTCACATTTTACACTCAAATGAATTATTTGATTTACATAAAAACATAAAAAGTATTTTAAAAAATGTAATTGAACGGAGCATCATGACAGTGTTATTTTCTGTAACACATGCCATTAAGAGTTGTTGTTGTGTAACATTTTTACAAAGGAAGACGCCCCAAATAACCTTTTGAATATTAGGCCCTATCTTTCCTATTGATTGATCACACTTCATTTGGATGGGCCCCAATAGACTACATATACTCAGATCATAAACAAACTATATGTTAAATACAGTTTATGGTTAAGGTTGGGGGTTTGGTTCAGTTAAGGTGATGTTCAGTGAACAATTAGAAAGACTGAACTTGAATTTCAATAAACCATCTGTAAAGTCTCTGTAGGCAGACTATCCAAATAAAGTATTACTGATGGCTTATAATGAAAATAGCCTGGGATCTACAACAGGCTTGTTGCTGCGCAAAAAAAACCTGTTAACCAAAGACCGTAGAGCTCCGTACAATCTTTTGTGTTTACAAAGAGATAAACTAAGTAATCTGTAGAATAATACTAATCCAAATAGTCTATTGCAAGACACTGACAGGGTTGTACCATACTGGTTATGGGGTATGGGGAAATCAACCAATCCGATTTAATAATGAAATGTCACTACTAGGCCTTGTGTTATAATTTTCAAGTGAATTTTCAGGTGAAGAGTTTTTCTATTCTTTTGCTACTTTTAATTTTCAAAATCATAATATTTCTTGTGAAAGGTGTAAAAATGAACCTATAACCTATAATGAACAGTCTTTACAGGGCCAGTGTACAGCTAATAAGTACCGCTACCAGTGATACTAGTATTTTATTTGTCAAGCAACCAAACATTGAGAACAAGATAGAAAAATGCTCTGTTCCTAGTTGCATGAATATGGTTTAATTTTGCTCCAGTAAAATGTTCCTTACTCCCACAGCAGAACTCACACGCGCGAACAAGGGGAATCCAAGTCCCATTTGCATACAGCGGCAGGCAGATTCGCTATCATATGATTAGGGGGAGTAATTAAAACAGATGTAACTCTAACACTTCCTTAAGTACCGATAATTAATATGTAATTATGCACTCATTTAGGAACAAGTTAGCACATCTAATAGAAAGAGACATGAAATTTACGTCTGGCTCCAATTACTGTCACAATCCAAAAACTCCGCTTGCCGTTTGAGGTATGAAAACAAAACTATTTTAGCAATGACAAAGGTCTACATCATTTTGATTGTCTTTCTTTAATCTTAACCATTTTGTGTGGGGGTTCTCTTTATTAAAATCCGCCATATGACACAGACAGTCCAGCACATTATTTAGGGTCAGATCACGACCACAGGTTGTTGGCCTGATACCCTGTGTCATGTGCCCGATAGTTCTCAGTGCAGCCATGTCTGAGTGGTTTGCTACTCCCTGTCCTGTCTCTCCCTCTATAGGGCACAGAGGCGTCCTCTCCCTGCTGGCTCACACCCTCACTGGGTGACTGGTTGGTGTTAACCAATTCCCTCTGGGTCATCCTCACCCACTCTCACTCTGGCTTCTCTAAAAGACTAACCTCGCTAATGGCGCTTCTTTGCTTCTGACTGAGGATGAGCCCAGGAAGGGAGATAAGGGAGGAGAGATGGGGGAGGAGGAGGAAGGCGGGGTAGAGAGCATCTCTGTGATACTGATGTGAGTGGCAGTTTGCGGCCTGTCCCCCGCGGAGGGGTTGTACGTGTTGTCGGAGCTGGAGTGTGGGAGTGAGGGGCGGGAGAGTCGCGCCACGGCGGGTGGCCGCCTCGGCCCCCTCCTCGCTTGTAAAACGAGAGCTCACCTTGGGCGTCCGCGATGAGCTGCTTCGTTTGTCGTTAACGGCGATGTGAGGCTGATCAGCGGCCGCAGCCTGACAACTCTATTCAGAAGCCACCTGCTAGCTGTCAATCACACCACGGAGGCAGGTCGGGGAAGGAGGGGGGGGGCATCCTCGGGCTATTGACAAAGCTGTCTACAACGGGGACAAGACGAGCTCGTCAAGGCTCTGACTCCCTCGCTGTCTCCTCGATCACTTCATCTGCCACATTTCACCTCACACATGAGACACACACATACACAACACACACACACGCACACACACAAAGACACACACACGTGTAAAGTCCCAATGAGAACTAAAGTCATACTGCACAGTTGCAGGCCTAGTCATTATTTCATTCACATCTAATTTCTGAATAATCTACCCCCTATCTACGTCCATTATTGTATATACTCCAATGTGAAAGTCAGCTTGCATTCATCATTCACCTTTACAGTTCACCTATGAATCATCAACGAGGATCTTCTGAGTGAACAGGATACTGTATGTGTCTGTACTAAAAAAGGACAAAGTTCCTTTGACAGTGTAGAGGTTAATGCCTGGGTTAATTTCACACAAAAAAAAGGACAAGGAAAAGAAAAATGAAAGGTTCCGTGCATTATGTGCTTTTAATCCCAGTTGCTTTGATGTGATTGTGTGGGGGTGTAGCAGACCAAATAAACACTGCTCTTTAGGGGGCCTTTTCTCCGCTGTTCCCAGGGAAGCCCCAGCAGCTCCTTTGTTCTGCCGGGAGAAAGGGAGGAAATGGCAAAAAGCAAACTCTGCCACCCTCATGCCGCGCGTTATCATCTGACACGCGGGTGGAGATGTGGACACCTTAATCACCTGCCGCTTTAATACCCCTTTAATAATGCAACGCCTCAAAACAGAACACCTGTTGCCGAGATGTGCTGATGCAAATATCAAGGGGATTAATTAAAAGTCAATTATATTAATTTGGCTTTTGAAGGGTGATCGGGCAAGATAAAGAGTGATTCTGTGTGCTCAGATACCCGGGCGCTTGATTTTTAATGCGGTTTTATCAGGGTCCATTAAAAAGGCCCCTCGCTTGCGTGCCTGCTCTCTACTGTTTAGATGCCATTCTATGTAAATTTAATGAGCATTTTAGTTTCATCTTTTTAATGTGCATATCTCTGTCTTATGCATAATTGAAAAAATGCTAATATCTGAAATGTTTGTTTCCGCTGCCCTGTTTGGGTTTGTGTGTGCCAAGCACATCCAGAGTCATGCTCTGAGCTCGCGGTAACCTCACGAGAGGGTGGAGGGGCTCTCTCCGTCTAACCGAGCTCAAGCAAATACTCCTCCTCAGCCATTAAGGAAAGAAAGAAAGAAAACAGGAAAGAAAGAAAAGAAAGAAAACAGAAAGAAAGAAAGAAAACGGGCTCAGTGGAGAACACATATTGAGTGAAGACACTATGAATACAAGGACAATATGAAAAAGGGGAGATATTTGGGAGCATTCGAAACATGGAGGGAGACTTGAGGAAAAAAAGGAAAGAGTGCATACACAGATTATTTGAGTGAGACAGCAGCCTCTGGATAAAAATAGAGACACAGGAGAGTGAAGGAGAGAGAGAAAGAAAGACACTGGGGAAAAAAAGGAAAGAGGCGAAAGATCAGAGAGGGAGAGAGGCAGAGGCAGCAGCAGCAGCGGGGGTGGTGGTGCTGTGAGCAGTGCTGAGGGAGAGATGTGTGCCCTCTGTGGAACAGCCTCAGTGGGACATTTGACCTGCGCGTAGCAGAGGGGAGCGGGCACATTTGGCTGCCAGTCCCTGCGGGCAGCACGCTGAGCCCTCCTCTGCCAGCTCCATCCTCCAAGGGCCCGGGAGCTGAGCCACGCTCTGATCCTCCTCTCCCCCCCCCTCCTCAACGCACACGCCGACCTGCCTCAGCTCCCCAACGGACAGCTAGCAGACACCCCGGCCTGCACCCGGCTACACATCTGCATATATGCTGCCACACACACACACACACACACACACAGAGGAGGAGACACACACACACACCTGTGTGTACATTTGCACATAATGCAGAAATGTATAAACACACACATGCTGCACATACACATACAAATGCACAGCCAACATAACAAAACAAATGTACACCTACATGGAAATAAGTGGTTTTCATACAGACACCCACACAGTCTCACATGCTGAGACACACACCAAAGGTCACCTCAGGTTTGAGGCAAAAAACTTCTCAGGTGAAGTTCAGCCCAACCAACAGAGAAGAAAAAACAACAGAATACAGCAAACGCAATTACATGGCAAGTGTGGCATAAGTCATCCAGCCCATCACACGCCGCACACAGACAATAGATTACAGGGGAAAACCACACACAGCCCCCACACTCTAACATCTCACGCCGCGCCAACAAATAAAAGCACACCCACACCCCTGTGTACGGGGGGGGGGGGGGGGGGGCTGGTGGGAGTGGATATATTTACACCCGCAGCGGTGCGTGGTGTGTCGTAACTGCCTGCTGTGCTCTGCAGCCGGCCCTGCCCAGCTCGCCAGCATGGGTGTCGGCACGGTGACCAGGATAATGGGCCAGGGAGGGCTGAGATTATGACAGGGGAGGGGAAGGGAAAACACTTCCTCGAGGACCGACATCATTTTTATTATCGCCGCCCATCAGAGGTCCTTGAGAAACATGTACTTCCAGCCCAGGCAATCACTCATCTGGAGCCTTGCACCAGCAGAGAGGAAGAGAGAGAGAGAGAGAGACACCAATGTGCTCTCTCTGTCTGAATATTGATACCTTTCAGAAGAGAGACAGGGGAGGGAGGGAGGGAGGGAGGGATGGAGGGAGGGAGGGAGGGGAGTGACAGGCAGAGATAAAGGATGAGATGATCTGCTCAGCCAAGGAAGCTTCTGGATGTGCCAGTCCCCACCTCCTGTCCTGACCCCTGCAGCAACCAATGAGCTTCAATCACTCCTTCTCCCATTTGACTTCAAAACAGACAATGAAACCAGGAACAGGACAATAATTTGAACGCTTTGAATTATCTTCTCCTGTCTTAGAAGCCTTTTTTTACATTGAATAATACCCCTAGAAACAATCTAACAAGCTCTATAGCTGTCTTGAATGACATAAAGTTTCAGGAAGAGGAGATGTTTCCCAGATTGACATGGAACTACATCTAGACAGCATCAAGTATTGTGTGAAGACTTCTGTCCTTGAGTTTCTGTAATATCTGGCCCAGTTTAGTACAAAAGTTACAGTTCATTACAGAGAGACAAGGAGAAAGAGGAGAGCACTATTTGCACTGCATTCCTTCTCCTCTTCCGACTGCACTAATGCATGCAAGGCTCCTGTTTAGAAACAGTGATGTCTTTGGCACTGGGGTGAAGGAGAGACTGCTCTTTCTTCCTGCACCTTTGTTCTTTTTTTTCTTTCAATTCCACT